>NC_135818.1:71514343-71748746 GCF_964213995.1 Mustelus asterias
GAACAGCTAATATTTTATACGATATCCCTTTACTGGTGGCTTTTAAAATCTCAGGTAATCTAGTTCATGCCTCCATTAAAGTAATGAGCAAAGGAATTTCATCTGAGTGTGTTGTGGGTTTGGAAAACAACATTCACATTGTGCGTGCTGAGATTTACAAATTGAATTATCGAGGGGCTTTCTCTATTGAAGCTAAAACAAACGCTGGTGTCTGCTGGGTGAAAACTTCTTGCCTTTGGATTTTCTCTTGCTTTTTTTGAAGTCAAGATGATTAAGTCACAGGCTGCCATCAACCCATGAAATAACTGTGAATTTGCAGGTTAATAATCGTCCAATCTTGCAGGGGCATTTGGAATGGGATAGGATCCCTGCCTCTTCCATGCAGTTAAAATGGAGCTAGATACATACACAAAGGAGAAAGCAACAGGACAGTTAGGTGTCAGGATAAGAAAGTGGTTTGTGTGGTCTATTGACCTGTTGGATGGAATGGCCTGTCTCTGTGCTGTTGACCCCATGTAATTCCTTTAGCCTGTGATTCAAAATGGTGATGAAGAAAGGAGTGGGCATTTCTTATGCCCAATGCTCCTCTCATCCTGAAGAGTTGGAATCAGCAGCCTGGCCGTTGAAATGTCTTGGTGTTCTTCTTCCTCTTCTGCAGCCAACATGGATGATGCAGGCATCCATGCTACAGTAAAGTGGGGGATGACATTACCCACTATGCCACATCATTGATTGGCTATGGTGAAAGGGGGATTGAAGGCTTTAAAAAAAATATACTTACCTTTGACAACATCCCTGCACCGCCCCCTGCCCCCCACCCCCCCCCCCCCCCCCCCCCCTCCACTGCCCTTGCCCCATGACCACAAAACAGCAAACTGCTGCTCCAGCATTTCTGCCTATTATGTAGGTTGGGGCATGCCCCTTTAAGAGAATGGGTCAGGTGACCCGGGACTCAAGCTGCACCTTGGGTGGAGCTTGCCTGGGCAGCCTGGTGCTGACTGTGCTGAGATAAAGGCGTGTAATAAACTATTCCATTAATTAATTACTACTGACCTTGAGACCCTTGTTAGCCTTCAATATCGGACCTCCGAACATAACACTGTCCCCCTTTCCCCAGCCTGTCATTAACCATCCAAGAAACATTACCAATGATGGGGGCACCCTCCTCCTTTGCATAAACAAACCCATCACTGGGATCTGGAATCATATCAGTGCAGGGCTAGAGTGGTGACCAGTTGCCCTGTCTTCCAGTGCTGCAGTCAACTTACAGTAATTCAGGGCTCCATTGTCCAATAATATCCAAATGTCACGCAGTAACAAACTGGGTAAAAATATCCTGTCACACCTTATTACTTCACGGATGATGTTATTTTGCTTTATTTGCTTTTATCAAGATGTGCATCGTACTGTCACTAGTTTTTATTACAATACAAAGAGCTCGCTAACCTCAGTCGAACAAGCAAGCTCCAAATCTGTGTGCAGGAAGATTGCCTCAGGGTTTCTGCACTAGCAAACAAACCTCAAACCCAACCCAGAAAGAAAGGTATGGATGAGAGAGAGCAGCTGGCCAGATAGTCTGTGTCACTCTCATCATTTATGCATTCAGAACTGTTCAATTGTATCATTTGTTCTGTACCACACTCCCAGCCAGTCATTATTATTCTGTGCGTCCTCCATCCCCAGACAGATGTTCCTGAAGCTAAAGTGCTTAAGTTCTGGATTTCAATCAATTTGTAAAGAGTTGCAAACTAGAAGCTGTTACAGACATTACCCACTCTCAGGCGGTGGTCACATGTTTCTATCAACGAGTTAACCGAGATTTTCAGAAATCATTCAAATCACTCTTTACTGATTTCCACCAATAAGTCATTGGATATTTTTGTGGTGAGGGGTGAGGGTTGATGAATTGGTAAAAAGGTGCCCCTCCCCTTATCACAAACTGGGTTCAGAGATGTCGTACATCGCATTCATGATGTCAGCAAAAGTTTAGATTTTCAACAGGAAAAGAAATGAAAGCTGTGCCCCTTTGGAATGTTCTTTTTTAAATGGTGTCTTGGCTCATCTTTCAGCACCGCTGACAGGATGATCCTCTTTATCAGTGCATTCCGAGTTAGATATGGAGCAAGGACGGCATACATGGCTAAAAATGGCCCCTTTTCCCATATCTCTGTGGGTGTCCGCTGACCTCCTGTCAAAGTCAGGGAGGAAGTTTGAGAAAACCCTGTGGAAACTCAATTCTTCAATGCACTTTGAATTTGAACTATAAAAGTAATGCCTGTGACTGAATCATTTTCAAATCCTTGCTTGTTTCCAATGGTCAGAATTAGAAACAATCTTTGACTGAATTTACCCAGGATCAATTGTGGCCAATGTTTACTCCCATGTAATTGGCATTAAAATTCTGAAGATATGGGGAAGAATTATTTTCAAATTGGCAATAAAAATTGACGTTAAAGATCTTTATATGAGCCACACACTCCCATCCATCTGTTAGCTTGAATTCCCATTAAATACCCAGTTGTTACTCTGAGGGCACATTTTCCAGAAGCAGAGGAGGCCTGTCAGCAGCATCTTCCAGACCCCCCGATATCTATTTTTCCAGTCCCCCGATACCTATTCTTCCAGTCCCACTGATGTATATTATTCCAGTCCCACTGATATCAATTCTTCCAGTCCCGCCAATATCTATTCTTCCAGTCTGATATATATTATTCCAGTCCCACTGATATCAATTCTTCCAGTCCTGCCAATATCTATTCTTCCAGTCTGATATATATTATTCCAGTCCCACTGATATCAGTTCTTCCAGTCCTGCCAATATCTATTCTTCCAGTCTGATATATATTATTCCAGTCCCACTGATATCAGTTCTTCCAGTCCTGCCAATATCTATTCTTCCAGTCTGATATATATTATTCCAGTCCCACTGATATCAATTCTTCCAGTCCTGCCAATATCTATTCTTCCAGTCTGATATATATTATTCCAGTCCCACTGATATCAGTTCTTCCAGTCCCGCAGATATCTATTCTTCCAGTCTGATATATATTATTCCAGTCCCACTGATATCAATTCTTCCCATCCTGTCAATATCTATTCTACCAGTCTTGCTGACAATATCTACTGTTCCAGTCCCGCAGATATCTATTCTTCCAGTCCTGCTGATATCTATTCTCCCAGACCTGGCAATATCTATTCTTCCAGTCCCACAGATATCTATTCTTGCAGTCCCACTGATGTTAATTCTTCCAGTCCCACTGATATCAATTCTTCCAGTCCCGCTGGTATCTATTCTTCCAGATCTTCCAATATCTATTCTTCCAGACCTTCCAATATCTATTCTTCCAGTCCCGCCGATATCTATGGTCTTTTGTGTGGATCATTCGTCCTGCTGCCGGGGGAACAGTTGCAGAGGGTTGCATTCGGCGGGACTGGAAGATCCTGCCAGCAGGAAGGGCTGGACAATTCCACCCCGTGTTTATTCAAATTTTAATCTGTCACACACTGTCACCCTTCAGGTTCATGTTGGGGAAATTGTGGAAGTATTTCTCGTATGTATTCCATCCAATTAGCTTATTGGACAGAATTTTATAATTTATAATTTTATAATATCCCACTCAGCTGTTACTCTAAGTAAGAGCCCAGCCGTTACTCTGTCACACACACTAGAGGGCCAGTCTCAATGGGTCGTATGATTCAATGATTCTAAGCATTGTGCAGAGCAAGGAAGATTTTAAAGAGAAAGGAGAGATGAAAAATGGATTGCCAATTCTCCATTATCGCTTTACACTGTAGTTTGAAATACAACACACATGCATATGTCTTTTATTGTTCAAATGATACTAGCAGCTAATGTAAGCTTCAAATTAAACTATAAATTTATTCATAACCCTTGATTATAGAAATCTCTACTTCAATTTACTTTGCCAAAGTATCCTATTAAATAAATAGCAATTACTAAGTGCATTCCAATGTGTTACTTTCAACCTCAGAAGTCTAGTTGTAATATGTAGGGCCAGATAATCAATTCCGTAGGGCCTAGGTTTTCAATGCTATCGTTGCCATATTATGTCCAAAATGGCATTTGTGTCACTGATGCCCAACCTGGCACCAAACTAAAGGAGTCCTTTATCCATGTCAGAATCAGGCCATTAGCACAAGGAGGTGGAGGGACCTTAGGCCTACTGAGTTTCCTCATGCAACTTTGGCTTCTGCTTGAGGCAGCTAGCACCAATGCTGGCTGTTTCCATCAAACCAGTGCCAAGCAGTGCAAAATTGAAACAAAAAGGTTAGAGCTCATCTCAATTACCATCAGCCCCAGTCTTCAGGTCCCCAAACTCACTCCTGATTCCAACCTCCAGACACGACCCTTCAAGTCCATCAGCTGGCAAGCCCAGGCTCCTAAAACTTCAAGCACCCAAACCCCCACCCACTAATTGCATGTGAAGGCCCTACCATTTCTATTCCATCTTACCCAATCACTTGGCTCCCACCACTGTGTTTTCTACATGACAATGAGGTCCAAGACCATAAATCCCAAGCTATGTGAACGTGTGTATTTGAGTGCAGGTTGGTACAGTGGCACAATGGTTAGCACTACTGCCTCAAAGTGTCAGGGACCCGGGTTCAATTCCAACCACAGGTGACTGGCTGTGTGGAGTTTGCACTTTCTCCCCATGTCAGAGTGGGTTCTCTCCTAGTACTCCAGTTTCCTCCCACAGTCCAAAAATATGTGGGTGAGGTTGATTGGTCATGCTCAATTGGCCCTTCGTGTCAGGGGGACAAGTAGGGTATATATGTGGAGTTGCGGGGATGAATCCTCAGTGGGATAGTTATCACTGCAGCCTTGGTGGGCCAAGTGGCCTCCTTCTGCACTGTAGAGATTCTGTGGTACTATGGAAGGCAGCACTCATGATGGTAAGGTTCCCAGAATGAACATTGTTGAATTTCTGTATCTTTATAGTTTACAATAAATTGAGAGTTTGAAAAACATGCTGTGAAGATTTGCGTAGGCAAGGAACGAGCCAATTTACAAGCACATGAATATTGTTAGCTCGGTATTGCATCCTCCTTAATATAACTCCGATTTCAAACACGTTCACCTCATGTTTAAACATATCCATGTGATGTTGATGGCAAATGGTGGCAGGGGATGCAGTTTAATCAATAATTCTGGCTACAGCATGATTGCTATTGAACAGAAACTGGTGAGCTTCTACTCTAGGAGATTGGCAGCGGGACATATTTTAATGTTTGACAAATGGGGTGAAACAGGTGATATTGGATACATACCACCTGACGTTAATGGAAAGGAGAGTCAGAAGGTCCCAGTTCACATCACCACTCAGAGTAAAAAAATGATAATCACCCTTTGTAACCCAATCGGAATAACTTGCTTTAGTCCATAATAAAAAAATAGCAAATGCTAGAAACATGAGAGAGAAAAACAGAGAAACCAAGTTAATCAGGTCATTGAAGTTTCATTAGAACCCCTTTGCTTCTGTTCATGATTGTATGATTCCTCTCCTTTTTTAATATGCTACCAATGCATGGGAACTATCAAACCTCCAGTACCTCATCCAATTGTCCATTCCCTATATGTGATCCGTCATGGTGATGTGACTTGCGTATAAGTGAAATTAGTCTGTAATTTCCATGTCTGACCGAACATATGCTGAATTTTTTAGAAAGAACTTTTTAAAGACAGGGCACTGATGAAATATGGCTTCCACAAGTCATGTGACATCTGATATTGCAGTTGATCAGTTTTCTGGGAGGTTCCGATATGAAATGCAATTCGGACGAGCATCCTTTTCTGGAACTTCAAACCTGAGGTTTTTATTAAATATCTCAGAGATCGACTGAAATGATGTCCTGGGCATAGCATTTACATTTCTATAAGGCTACATTTCCAGCAGAAACAGAAGGTCTGCTAGAACTGTGGTTATTTGGATACATGTCTCCCAATCTCAACAAGATGGTTAATGACCCATTCAGACAGTTAATGGCTGGAACAATACAGAATCCATTCCCCCTCCCACCCTGCCCTCCAACTCTAGCCATGAAATAAATGCAATGTTCAGATGTCAGATAAACAAGCCTCTTCTGAAATCATTAAAGGGAGAGAGAGGTCATGTGATTGAAGTAGCCAACTTAAAATTTCTTTCATGCGGCATACAAACTGAAAACAGTGTGAAATCATTTGGAAAAGCTACCAGTTGAGCAGTAGTTACTCCCTTCTTTCCTCTTCCAGTTAAAAAATTCAGCACAGAGACATTGGCCGGGATTTTACCGGCTTGCCCCCCATCGATGGGTGGAGAGAGCTGGTAAAATTGCACGAGAGCCGAGAAATCAGGATCACGCCCCATTTCATGGCTCTCACTATCTTACGAGAGCCAGATTTCCAGCGAGAGTCTGAATAAATTATTCAAATGTACTTTAATGATGATTTCCATGACATTAACAAGCCATTAGCTGAATTGTCCGGGCTCACTTACCTTTATAGTCTCACCAGGAAAGGTTCTCTCCAGTGAGAAAGACACCTGCTCTCCATGAACGGACAACATAGAACATAGAACATTACAGCGCAGTACAGGCCCTTCAGCCCTCGATGTTGCACCGACCAGTGAAACCAATCTAAAACCAATCTAACCTACACTATTCCAATATCATCCATATGTTTATCCAATGACCCTTTAAATGCCCTTAATGTTGACGAGCCCACTACTGTTGCAGGCAGGGCATTCCACACCCTTACTACTCTCTGAGTAAAGAACCTACCTCTGACATCTGTCCTATATCTATCGCCCCTCAATTTAAAGCTATGTCCCCTCGTGCTAGCCATCACCATCCGAGGAAAAAGGCTCACACTGTCCACCTTATCTCATCCCCTGATCATCTTGTATGCCTCTATTAAGTCACCTCTTAACCTTCTTCTCTCTAACGAAAACAGCCTCAAGTCCCTTAGCCTTTCCTCATAAGACCTTCCCACCATACCGGGCAACATCCTGGTAAATCTCCTCTGCACCCTTTCCAATGCTTCCACATCCTTCTTATAATGCGGCGACCAGAACTGTACGCGATGCTCCAAGTGCGGCCACACCAGAGTTTTGTGCAGCTGCAACATGCTTGACTAGCCAGTAGAATCAGAAGCCACTGAGGCCTCCTGGAAGGTGTGTGACTCTTGGACAGTGCCAGCCTGGTAGTGCTTATATAAGGTAGGACCTATGGGACGGGGCCTGAAGGGTTGCCCAATCAGGGAGGAAGGGGAGCCGTTGTGCACTCTGCAGGTGATCAGTACGGGGAGGGAAGGGGGGCTCACTCTGCATCATGATTGTTGTGGGGACGTAATTGATCTAGGTGGCAGGGCATGGCGGTGGATGCATTTTGGGTGGTTTGGGCCCGCGACTCCGGGGAGGGTGGAATTTGTTGAGGCTGCCTGCAGCAGCAGGGGCCTGTTAGCTCTCTGTCTGTTGGACCTCTGCTGCTGCTATTGCACATGTGCAGAATCAGAGGACTGCACATTCACAATAGCTCCCTCTGCAGTTGCTATTGCGCATGTGCAGTCCAGCTGGCAAATTAAGCCCAGTCCATTGCTTGCAGTAGCCAGAAACGGTCTAGACCATCTTTCCACGCACTATGTGCAGAAGATTGGGTGTGAAAACTCGTACAAAAAACGGATCTGCAACTCTCCCATTTTCATGGTGGCCAGACACTTAGAATCGTTCTTGTCAAATTCCGCCCACTGAATTTTGTATCGATAGGAAACCCAGGTGCAAAACCCATTGAATCTGGAAGAGATGAACTATGGATGGAAAATAAATGGTCGCCAGCAATTGCAGTTACATGAACTTCAAGTCACTTCTTAGGATCTAAAGGAACTTGGAAAAATCTTTGCCACAGTCACAGCGACAGAGCCAGGAGCTCAAGATTAGGGAATTCTACTTCCCAGCATTGAACTTTCATATGACTAAGACTGTAACTACCCCCAGTGTAATTTATACATTTTGCATACTGTGTGTGTGTGTGTGTGTGTGTGTGTGTGTGTGTGTGTATGTGTGAATGTGGGTCATCAAAGTTTGAGAAGCACGTGTTTTATCTTTTTAAAAGATTTTGTTATCTTTACCTGAGTGGGTTTTTAACTCAATAAAAGTGAACCACTTTTTTTTGCTTTGAACCTCAAGAAAGCCTGTCAGACTTGTTTATTTGCAATCAGTCCATAAATGGTTAAACACAAACATTGAATAAAACACCTTCATCCTTTGAAATCTTCAACAAATCCTGTTACAGTCAAACTTCAGGGGTGATGGGACAGAGGAGTTATATTTTATCCCTCTCATGCAGCCAAAACATATCCTAGAAAGCAAATTCTGACAGCCTGTTGTTCTGTATGAGACCTTACTACTTGATGCAGTCCTGAGGTGTCCACATCCATACTTTGCAGTGGATCTCACAGACGCTGAGAAGTATAATGCCTCATCACCGCCAGCACCCCACCAGCCCCACCCACATCTTTACCACTACCCCCATCCCAACTTCTTCGCCATGGGGCAATTAAAGGCAAATGGCCTTTCAGCCAAGGTCAGTTAACTCAGCACAGGGTGTGGCTGGGGGTTTGCATGTGTGTGTGTGTATGGGGAGGGGGGTTGCAGGTTGGAGGGGGGGAGGGTGCGGGGAGCTTATGCAGAAAGAGGGAGTTCTGCAGGTGAGGGTAATGTCAGCTTGCTTGCTCTCTTGAGGGAGCTGTGCTCTCTGTCTTGTGCTGCTTTGGAGTGTGGGATGGGTGCGTTTACCCTTAATTTATTTTCTCTTCCGGATATTACTTTGAGGCCCCATCTATCCTCTTATAGAATCAAAGAATCCCTACAGTGCAGAAGGAGGCACTCTGCCCCTCAAGTCTGCACCGACCCTACAACAGAGCCTTATCCCCATACTTACACCACTAATCCCACCTACATATCTTGGGACACTTAAAGGAACAATTTAGCATGGCTGATCAACCTAACCTAACTAGCACATCTTTGGAGTGTGGGAGGAAACGGAGCACCCAAAGGAAACTCACGCAGACACGAGGAGAACATGCAGATTCCACACAGACAGTGACCCGAGGCCGGAATTGAACCCGGGTCCCTGGTGCTGTGAGGCAGCGGTGCTAACCACTGTGCCACAGTGCCGCTCTCAGGTGAACATAAAATATCCCATGGTATGACTCCGAAGAAGGGGCAGCGAGTTCTCTCCAGTGTCCCGGCCAAAATTTATCCTTCAACGAACAGCAATAGAAAACAGGTTATCAGGTCATTATCACATTCTTGCTTGTGGGAGCTTGCTATGCACAAATTGAATGCTGTATTCCCTGCCTATTACAGCGGCGACGTTGTTTCAAAAAGAACATCATCGAAATGCTTTTGCATGTGTTGATGTAGTGAAAGGCGCTATATGAATGCAAATTTTTCTTTCCTTCTTGCAATAAACTCTATCACAGAGGAATGAACACACGCCTGAGCGAGAGTTGCAAAGAGAGTCTGGTGGACAATCACAATAAACCTCACACTCATTGCTGCCACTGAATGGTTGCAGTTTATGTTTCTGTGAGTCCCTGACATTCTGGAGAGATCAGAGGGGCCTGCTGAATAGCGTCAATGTGTCGCACATTCAGTGGAATTTCCTTCTATCAAAACCATCCAATTTCACACAACTTCAGGGGGGAAAAGCCGTGTAGTATGAAAATCATTCAGTTCTGCTCATTGTGTTAATGTTGCATGAATCCCTCAGTGAGGTTACACTGCCCTCGCATCAATTGTTCTACATGCATGCTAGCACCACGCTGTAAGTCTTGAAATAAATGTTTTAAAGCTTTGGCTGATACCTGGTATATGATTATATTTTTTCACAGCCTGGATTAAATTTGATAAACATTTGATTTTGCAGGCAAGGATCGGAAATTTACCGCCTCGCCTGTCCCAGAGTCGGGGTGGGCGAGGCTCACAGAGCGGCATTCTCCGTTGACCTTGGGCGGGATCTTATGAGCCTTGGGCGGGCAAGGCGGTAAAATTCCGACAAAGGCATTTGATTGACTGACATTTTTATATGGACGATTACCCACCACTCATTTATCAATGAATCGTTTCTGTAAGCATTTCCATTGAGCAATGAAGCAAGCTTTAGTGCCAGCATCTGCTTTCCTCTATTTACCCAGGGTGTGAAACAACCTAATGTAATTAGTGAGATCCGTTCTTTATGGTGGTGGGTTTGATCTCAAAGAAAAGGTCCTGGTGATTTATTGTGTTTGTATTGGAGGGGAGCCAATGATTGTTGCAATCAATAGATGAAGATCAAGTAGGGTCAAATAAATAAGAGAAACTAAACTCAAAGAATTGTGCTAAACTTTCATTCGCTTTGAAACTGGTTTCCTTTCCTCCTTTTGCTCAACAGAGATACTTGCGCCATCATTGGGGTGACAATAAGAGAAATTGTACTGCCAGGGTTTCTTTCAGTCAGTCAGCAATAATTACAATAATTACAATTGCATCTGAAGTAAAAGTTGGGCAGTAAGGTGGCACAGTGGTTAACACTGCTGCCTCACAGCGCCAGGGACTCAGGTTAGAAGCATAGAATCCCTACAGTGCAGAAGGAGGCCATTCAGCCCATCGAGCTTGCACCAACAATAATCCCACCCAGGCCCTATTGCCGTAACCCCACATATTCACCCTGATAACCTCCTGTCACTAAGGGGCAATTTAGCATGGCCAATCAGTTTAACCTGCACATCTTTGGAGTGTGGGAGGAAACCTACACTTTCAGGGGGAGAATATGCCCCCTCCATACAGACAGTCACCCAAGGCTGGAATCGAACCCAGGTCCCTGGTGCTATGAAGCAGCAGCGCTAACCACTATGCCACCATGCCATCCCAATGTGCAATATATGTGTGTATATATATGTGGTGAACCATCGTTGGTTCCCACTGGATAGTACTGAGCCAGGGGCTGGCCAGTACTACAAGGATGTACATATGTTACTGTTGGGTTGTGCTATTGTTGCTGTTGGGGTTAGGGGGGGGTTGTTACACCTTTGTACTGTAGTGTTGTGGCACATCCCAGTCGGGCTCCGCCTCCTGGGAGAGGTATAAGAGTCCCTGCTCTGGCCGGGACCCCTTCAGTCTGGGATAGTGTATATAAGTTCTGGCAGCTTCATTACAGTAAATAAAAGCCTTTCATTTACTGAGCTTCAGGCCTCGTGTTTGAGTAGCGCATCAATATATAAAAAATATGTATATAAATATATATATAAATAAAACACACACACGCATGAATACACACGGACACACATGCACACACATACACACAATCCTCAGACTTACTACTTTTTTTGACGACTTTATAAACCTCTTCATTTGGTCCAACACAATTTTTAACTTACTTTGTTACCCACGGCTGTCTCACTTTTCCTGTTGGGCTTTTGTGGCTTAAAGAAATGTATATTTGTTGGACACCATTTACTAATTATTTAAATACTCGTCGTTGCTAGTCTATCACAGACCTTGTCATGTATTTTCCCAATCCACCACAACCAACTTGTCCCTCTTACCTTCATAGCTTCCTTTGTTGAGATTGAAGACCCCAATTTTGGATTGAACTGCATTGTTTTCAAGCTTAGTTGAAAATTCTACCACATTAATTTAATAATAAAATTAAGTTAAATTAATCATTTAAATTAAATTAATGTTAAATTGAAAGGGTCACGTTAAATGGCAAGGGTAGGCATGGGATAATGCCCTTTGTCTTCACATCACCTTGACATTATACTAGCTGCAGTGAAGGTGGAGGAGAGTCCTTACCCACCTCCCCACCGATCACTTGTGCCCTCTGCCACCTGGGGAGACCACCTAGTAAACCTTCCTCCCCCTCGGTGGCCTCCCTGTTGGCTGGGAGAGGACCTCATTAATTGATGTGTGATGAGGTCAGACAGATAAGCCCTGGCGACTGAACCTTCCAGCAGTGACACTGGAACCTCAGGTCCTGACGGAAGGAGCATGAAATGTCCAGAAAGGAAACCCACCATGTGACCCACCCCCCCTCCCCCCACCCTCCCAACAACCACCACCCAAATCAGGAAGCTAGCAGGAGGCTGTCTAATGTCACTGGTGGCCATTTTGACTTTTATTAAATGCCCCCGGCCCAGTAAAATGGCTGAAGATAGACCAATTAAATGTCTTAATTGGCTGCCCATGCCGAACAACTGCTGCTCCCATCACTGAGAATATTCCTCAGTGGTTGGAACACAGCAGCCTTCCTTCCTGATGTTGTTTTACCCCCACCTCACCAACCCCTCTCCCCGCCCCACCCTCCATCCATTCCCCTGTCTCCACAGGGTTAATAGGGAGAGAGAGAGAGAGATAGGGCCAGTAACATCCAACCCTGAACTCGTAGAACACAAATACACAGGCAGTTACTTGAAAGCACTAAACCCTAAATACGGAAGATGAAAATAGAGGAAATCCTAATTTACTCGTTGTATCCAGTCCTGCTGAAAAGGAAATCCAAAAGCCTTTAATATTTTCAATAAAGGTTGCCCTCCAATGTCTTTTTATTTCATTCAATTGCCAACTTTTACCCTGGGTGGAATAATAAAACTGTCAATGCTCTTTGAATTCATTTGCTGTTAATAAGACTTACAGTGAAATTATACCCATGAGTGTTTGTGCTGCTTTTACTTATATTTGATGGTTCCCAAATACTTTAGGAAATACCTTCTTACTATGTGTGGTACAGTGTGAAAGTTATGCTTGAGCGATATATTATAATACAATGCTTATATTATGCAAAATGATGTCGGCAACCTAATGAACCATTGTCCAACACAGTCGTTTCAGTTTGACTGCTGAAAGGAAAGAGTAACGCATTAATAAATAGCGCAAAAGAATAATTAATTTAAATTCATTTTCTGCCAAAGGCTCAGAAGTAAAGAAAAGTAAATTGAGAATAAATTTCTAGTTTCTGACCAATGCAATTGATCCCGAATTATTTTTCTATTTCGCAATGTAGTGCATGGCTTCATCGCTAAGTTTAATTTGACATGAGGCAGAAGGAATAGAAAGGTTAAAAAAAAACAAAGTACCCATTAGAGAAAGGAAGTGAGGTCCATGATACTTTGACAGGCAATTGGCCTCCGATTTTTTTCTGTAATTTTGGATGATAAAATATTTGAGCCAATTTAAAATCTAAGAATTTCTTACCCAACATCAATAGGCACTGAAAATGAAGAACATTATTCATACAATAGAGTCGGCTATCTTCAGAATACAATATCGTGTTTGCTCCCATGTGTATATGCAGTTGGATTCAAACTGTATATTTAAATGATAGCAAACTGCCTCTTGACATTGAAACAAAAGCAAAATACTGTGGATGCTGGAATCTGAAACAAAGACTTAATATGCTGGAAAACCTCAGCAGATATGGCAGCATCTGTGGAGAGAGAAAATAGCGTTAATGTTTCGAGGCTCTATGGCTCTTCTTCAGAGCTCTTCCCATTGTCTGGTGAAAGCTACTACTTAGGAAACTGTTGAAATGGCCCATTTTTGCTGCAATGATTGCAATGCACAATTACCCATCATCCAATCCCATTGAGACAGGCAGCAGGCAAACATTGCGCTACCTGCTCATGATTGTAGTGCACAGCCTAGCATAAACTGCGTTGTGAACTGGCTGCATAAGACCATAAGACACAGGAGCAGAATTGGGCCACTTGGCCCATCGAGTCTGCTTCGCCGTTCAATCATGGCTGACATTTTTCTCATCCCCATTCTCCTGCCTTTTCCCCATAACACCTGATCCCCTTATTCATCAAGAACCTATCTCTCTGTCTAAAAGACACTCAATGACCTGGCCTCCACAGCCTTCTGCAGAAAAGAGTGCCACAGATTCACCACTTTCTGGCTGCTCATCTCTGTTTTAAAGGATAGTCCCTATAGCCTGTGGTTGTGCCCTCTGGTTCTAGTTTTTCCTACAACGGAAACGCCCTCTCCCTTCCACTCTACCCAGTATCCCGTAAGTTTCAATAAAATCCCCCCTCATGCATGCTCAGGGGGGACACAAACCATGATGGCAAGAAACTACAAAGAGTCGTGAACGTAGCCCAGTCCATCATGCAAACCAGCCTCCCATCCATTGACACAGTCTATGTTTCCTGCTGTCTTGGAAAAGCGGCCAGCATAATCAAGGACCCCACATACCCTGGACATACTCTCTTCCATCTCCTCCTGTTAGGAAATAGATACAAGAGCCTGAAAACACAAACCAACTGCCTCAGGAACAGCTTCTTCCCTGCTGCCATCCGACTTTTGAATAGACTGACCAGATATTGAGCTGATCTTTTTCTCCATCCTATCTGTAACTACAACATTATATTCTGTGCCCTCCCCTTTCCTTCTCCCCTATGTACTCTATGAATGGTATGCTTTGTCTATATAGCCCACAAGAAACAATACCTTTCACTGTATCCCAATACATAGAATCATAGAATTATAGAATCCCGACGGTGCAGAAAGAGATTATTTGGCCCATCGAGCCTGCACTGACAACAATCCCAGCCAGACCCTCTCCCTATAATTCCATTTAGTTACCCTTCTAATCTCCCTGACTTAAGGGGCAATTGAGAATGGCCAATCAACCTAACCAGCACATCTTTGGAAGAAACCAGGGCACCCAGAAGAAACACACGCAGACATGGGGAGAATGTGCAGACTCCACACAGTCACCCAAGGCCAGACTTGAACCCAGGTCCAGGAGCTGTGAGGCAGCAGTGCTAACCACTGTGCCACCGTGCCGCCCATGTGACATGTAACAATAATGAATCAAATCAAAATTCACATGACATACAGTTTGCTTGTACTTCTCAAAAGGTAGGCGCACATAGGTTTCAACAGCTTCTGGAGCAAAGGTTTGAGGAAGGAGAGAGATTGGTAATGGAACTCAATTAGTATTAGTTGCTGTTTGCCATCATTTTACAAGTTTTTAGTGCACACACGACACATCTACGCTGGAGGACTTTCAGTCAGAGTGTGCCAAGCAGGCAGTGCCAGAAGTGGTCTGGATGACATTTCTTTTAAGTTTCAGGCTTCCATAGCTCTGGCAACTGTGGCACTACGGAGCCGAATTTTACAGCCTACATATTGTAAATAATGTAAATTTATGAGTTTGCCATTTTGGTGTCTCTAAACACCAGGAGAACACACTGAGAACCGGTGCAGCCAGAAGCATCAATAACGGATGGAAAATCACAGGCTTCAGCTTCCAAACAGGCACTGGGAGTTCTAAAGTGGAAAATCTCTTCTAAATGACATTCCTCGACACATCGATATACCATGGTGTTATGACTGTTCTGGTAACTAGGTAATGGACGCAGATACGATAGTGACTTTTAAGGGTTGACTGGACAAGTACATGAATAGGATAGGAATGGAGGGATATGGTCCCCGGAAGGGAAGGGGGTTTTAGTTCAGTCAGGCAGCATGGTCGGTGCAGGCTTGGAGGGCTGAAGGGCCTGTTCCTGTGCTGTAATTTTCTTTGTTCTTTGTCATAAAATTATAGAAATACAATAAAATGCTATCGATTTCTCCAAATTGAAGAAGACATTAAAATTCTTCAAAACAAGCCTTAATTTGAATATCTTCCCAGCATTGATGGAGGCCTTTCAGCTCTCATGCCTCTGCTTCAGTCTACAACGGGAGCTATTACATCATCTAGGAGTCAGCTTTGGATGAATGATAGCGCTCTTCCCTGTACGTCTGAAGGTTATGATAGAAACTCGCCTCCATTGGATTCCATGCTCCCCTGTCAGTGGGGGCATGTAAAATCCAGCAGATGGTCTTCCCGCCATCTAGCCTGCTGCCCCTGACCTATGGTGGTGCTGGAAAGTACAGGGTGCCACTAGGCTTATTGAGTACCCTAAGTGGTTAATTGATGGCATTGCAAGGGCCTCATCCTGCCACTGTTGGTATTTTCCTCTTGTAAAGGGAGGCCCATGTCATGTGGGAAGCCCACAGCTTCAGCTGCACAGGCTGGGGGAGAGAATCTCATTTGCAGGCCCTCATCTCCATTGGAGGCACCCAAAGATAGTCGCCCATTAAGCCTCCTGGCCCCTTAATCCCATTCTCCTCAATGCTCTCACCACCCCATTCCCCTCCAGTTTGCTGCAACTTGACTGGGTACCTCGATGTGATGGAACTGCCTGCAGTCCCAGCATTGGCCACCATTCCTGGATGGGGCTGCTGTGACTACAGGGCTGCCAGCCAATCTGATTGATCTGCAGCTCTCTCAGGCAAGAATCCCTTTGAAGAAAGGGTTGAAAGTCTTGCTTTTCCCATGAATGAACAATAATCAATAACACTACTCCCAGAGTTAAATTGCTGTAGAGCCGCCATTGGGATTGAGGGTTACCCCCACCCCCCCCACCCCTACCCCCACCCCACCCCCTACCCCCACTGATGGTTTTTTAGCCAGGGGGCAGGGATTCTGTAAAATCCAGTTTGGGGCAGCATGGTGGCACAGTGGTTTGCACTGCTGCCTCACAGCACCAGAGACCCAAGTTCAATCCCAGCCTTGGGTGAGTGTTTGTGTTGAGTTTGCACATTCTCCCCGTGTCTGCATGGGTTTCCTCCGGCTGCTCCAACAGTCCAAAGATGTGCAGGTTAGGTGGTGTGGCCATGCTAAATTGTTCTTTTGTGTCCCAAGATGTGTAGGTTATGGGATTAGTGGGGTAGATGTGTGGGGTTACAGGGATAGGGCGGCGGAGAGGGCCTGGGTAAGATGGTCTTTCAGAGAATCGGTACAATCATGATGGGTTGAATGGCCTCTTCTACACTGGAGGGATTCTATGATTCAATCTGTAACTAGGATGTCAATTCACTGCAGCACTGAGAGATTGTATGGTGACATAGTAAACCTGGGCGCCATCTCCCTTCTCAGGTCAATGCAAAAGGTAAAACTGCAGTGTTTAAACATAGAAACATGGAAACATAGAAACTAGAAGCAGGAGTACGGCATTCGGCCCTTTGAGCCTGCTCCGCTATTCATTTTGATCATGGCTAATCATAGAATTCAATATCCTGATCCTCCTTTCTTCTCCATATCCCTTGATCTCTTTATCCCCAAGAGCAACATCTAATTTCTTCTTGAAATCAGACATTTTAGCCTAAATTACATCTGCTGGTAGTGAATTCCACACATTCACCACCCTCTGGGTGAAGAAATTTCTCCGCACCTCAGTTCTAAAAGGTTTACTCCTTATCCTCAAACTGGGACCCCTAATTCTGGACTCCCCCCACCATTGGGAACATTCTTTCTGAATCTACCCTTTCTAATCCTGTTAGAATTTTATAAGTTTCCATGAGATCCCCTCTCACTCTTCTAAATTCCAGTGAATATAATCCTAACCAACATGTCAACATGTGTTTCTCAACCACTATCACTGAAACAGACCATTTATCTCTTTGCTGTTTATGGGAGCTTGCTATGCACAAATTTGGCTGCCATGTTTGACTAATTTTCAACAATGTTATCACTTTGAAAGTTGCTCATTGGCTGTGATATTCAATGAATATCATGAAAAAGTTTAAAGTTTATTTATGTCACAAGTAGGCTTACATTAACACTGCAATGAAGTTACTGTGAAAATCCCCTAGTTGTCACACTCCGGCGCCTGTTTGGGTACACTGAGGGAGAATTTTAGCATGGCCAATGCACCCACCTAACCCGCATGTCTTTCAGACTGTAGAAGCAAACTGAAGCACCTGGAGGAAGCCCACGCAGACACGGGGAGAATGTGCTACATAAATTTGAGTTTTTCTTTATGCATTGTAATCCCATTTCCCTGCACTTTCCCTCTACTCCTATTCTTAAAAAATCCATAACCAATTAAATTAAATCAAATGAACTGAGGGAAAAAGGGAGCAATGCCTTCAAGGGGCACTGCTTAAACAAAATACAAATCACAAATGAAAGGTAAAACATTAAACAAAAACATGATTAAGAGGATTGATAAGGCACCTCAGTCCCCATGGTGCCCATCAGGCATGGAAGGCCTTGATGGTGCAGGTGGTCTCCACATGCTGCCTCTCTAGGGACACCCATCCGCACAGGTATCCGCAGTGGAGGGGCAGACAGCCAGGTCGAATTACCCCTTCGGTCACCCACTGCCTGGGCCTGTTAATGGCAACTTTGCCTTGGCCCAGGAGGAGGTTCACGAGGAGGTCCTCCTCTTTCCCAGCCCCTCTCTGCACCGGGATCCCCTAGATTAGGTCCAAACTTTCACTCTACTTTTGTATTCTTTTTAATTACTTATCAAATTAAATTTTAAATTCTGTAGTTGGCCCGGATTTCCATCCTCGAGGTGGGGTAGGGGCGGTTGGGAAAATTCCCAGCTCAGCCCACCTGCCCGCCTTAGGCAAAAGCACGATTTCCATTGCTTGGGGGAAGGTGCGGGCTGGAGTCAGGCCAGCCAACCTGAGAAGAAGTGCAACACGCCCACAGGAGCTATCGGGTGCACAGATGGGCTGTTTAAAAGACCTGCCTCCATGCTGTGGGAAAGTAGAAACACAAAGGACTTCCATTCCTCACCTCTGATACCTCCTTCACCCTCCAATCACTCTCCAAGCCCTATCCATGTCACTTGATGGACCCCACCCCACCCTATGGCCCATCAATGCCCCCTTCCTCATCCATGCCTCTATGTCGCTGTACCCATCCCCCATGTCCCTGCATATCCCCATGCCAATCGCTGTGCTTCTACCAACCCCCTATGTCACTTCATGACCCCATGTCAATATGTTCCCTTCCATCCACCTCCATCTCCCCTCATGTCCTATACTGAGCTATGTCTTCCATGCCCGCTGAACCACTGTACACTTTCTAGAACCAATGAACAGTATAGTATATAGTGGAATGTATAACAAAACTTTGAAAAAAATAACTGAGAACTTTCTGTGTTTGAAACAAACTATTAAAAATGCCAATAATCCAGGCCCTTTGAAGTCCCAAAAAACCATACACCCTTGAAGCCACTTAACTTGTACGAACATTGTGAAATTGACAGCAGAGATAGGTGGTCAATCAAACAATGCTCCCTCTGGGGAGCAGATGTTCTAGTATTCTAATAGCTATCTGGGCTCACTGCCAATCACACATAATGAGGCTCAATTTCACAATGTTTGTTTACATAAGTTAAGCAGTTACAAAGGTTTAAGGTTTTGGAGAGTTCAATGGATCTGGATGATTAATACCTTTCTTAGTCTGTTAAGCAGTGTTTTTTCAAACATAGGATAAATTAATTACCTTTCTTGTGTTTACATCCCACTATACACTGCAGGGTTCACTGGTTTTGGAAAGTGTACAGTGGTTAATGGGCATGGACGTGCCATAGATTAGCCTCAGGGAATGAAGGGTCATGGGGTGGGTGGAATGACAGAGGTTGGCATAGAGACTTTGAGCGGAAATGGGGGTGGATAACGGGACATAAGGGAAACCTTTTGAACTTACCTTTTAAAAGGCTCCCTCATGCGACTACTGTGAATCATGTCTCTTTAAAACTTGGCCCAACTCCATGAAACCTGCAGAGGTCTGGGGCATGTCTGTCTCTGAAACGGACATAGTTTTGGCAGTGCCAGGGTCCTTTAAAGGCATTCCCAAAAACCAGACAGCCCAGGAATGGAATCAGGAATACAGGATTCAAGACATGCTCATCATTTTAAAGGGCTCCTGAGTCAACCCAACTCAGTGGCAATCCAGTCTATTACCTCTGCAGCAGATACATTCTCTATTGTAATAATGCTGTCCAAATAAAAAAGATGCTTTCTATCTTCCCCCTTGCAGTGATCATTCTCGGTCCAAGTCCCCTTGTTACCAACTTGCCATATTATATTACTAACCCTTCAGAAATCTTTTCAGGACAGGAAGTTGAACATAACTGACTGAGCCCATAATAAAAGTTGAACCTGATAGTCATAACAGAGCAGTGTTGCACAAAGAAGAACCAAGTGCAGGTATATCACCTTTCTAGAATTAGCCATGTTGGTAGCACTCTTACCTCTGAATCAGATGCTCAAAGGTTCATGACTGACTTGAGCACAAAGTTCTAAGTGAACAGTCCCAAAGGAGTACTGAGGAAGCTTTGTCCTGTCAGAGCATCCATCTTTTGGATGAGATGTCAACAGAAGGTTCTGTCTGCTCTCAGGTGTGGACATAAAAGACCGCATGGCAATATTTCAACAAAGAGCAGGAGAGTCTTTTGTGTCCTCAATCAATATCACTAAGAAAGATTATCTGGTCCTTATCACAGTGCTGATTGTGGAATCCTGCTGCGCACACATTGCCACTAAAGTTTAAAGTTTATTTATTCGCGTCACAAGTAGGCTTACATTAACACGGCAATGAAGTTACTGTGAAAATCCCTATTGCCACACTCTGGCGCCTGATCGGGTACACTGAGGGAGAATTTAGCATGGCCAATGCACCTGACCAGCACGTCTTTCAGACTGTGGGAAGAAACCGGAGCACCCAGAGGAAACCCACGCAGACATGGGGAGAACATGCAGACTCCGCACAGACAGTGACCCAAACCAAGAATCGGATTTGTGTCCCTGGCACTATGAAGCAGTAATGCTAACCACTGTGCCACCTCAGTCACATTATAACAGTGACTACACTTTAGCAGTACATAACCGGTTGCAAAGTATTCTAGTGTGTCGTGTGGTCATGAAGGCACTATTGAAATGTGAGGAGACAGATTGTAACAGGGTCAGCTGCAGTTACATCAACTTTCCCTGCCGCTTCCAACCCTGCTCCCCCCACCTCTGCTATTCCTTCACACTCCCCCACCTCCACAGTCCCCATCCCTGCCCCCACCAAACCCCCAGCACTATCCACTATTCTAACCGGCTCCACGGTTCATAAGTAAATGCTTTGCGTAGTGTGGCGGAGGGTTGTACACACTCAAAGGGTTACCAAGCTCAATCATTGGATAATAGTAGAGGCAGTGGCGTAGTGGTATTGTCACTGGACTAGCAATCCAGAAACCCAGGGTAATTCTCTGGGGACCTGGGTTCAAATCCCATCCATGGCAAATGGTGAAATTTGAATTCAATAACAATCTGGAAGTAAAAGTCCATAAAACCACTGTGAATTGTCATAAAAACCCATTTGGCTCACTAATGTCTTTTAGGGAAGGAAATCTGCCGTCCTTACCTGGTGTGGCCTCCATGTGACTCCAGACCCCATAGCAATGTGGTTGACTCTTAAATTCCCCCTAAATTGGCAGAGCAAGCCATTCAATTCAAGGGGGCTGTTAGGAATGGTCACTAAATGCTGGTCCAGCCCACATTGACTGAAGATCAGCCATGATGTTATTGAATGGCGGAGCAGGCTCGAGGGGCCAGATGGCCTACTCCTGCTCCTAGTTCTTACGTTCTTATGTACAACCCCTGAACCAATTTTTAAAAAACTCTTGGTTGGGGAGGGAGATTTAAAACATTTGATAATTCCAGTTCTTTAATTTTACACAGTGTCCTGTGTTGGAAATTGTGAGAATGTGAAAAGCACTAGATTAGGCATAGCCATGATTCCCCCTATGGTAATGGATGCTGCCAGCACTCACTGTCAAAGCTTTCAATGTGAAGACTAACCACCAGAGATCTGTGCAACACAAGTCAACACCCTGGAAAGAGTGGGCCCAAATTTAAGAACATTAGTTAGAAGAAAACCTATTCAATTCAGTTCCAGTGGTGGTCAGGGATGTGGAAATTATATTAGAACCGCTGAGAAGAATATAACAGAAAAGAAAGTCTGTAGACTCTTTATTAGGTAATAAATCAGATGGAACAAAGGTAAGGCTTAAATTAGAATTTACAGACGTCTGTATTTATTTGTACAGTTCCACAGTTTCAATGCACTGAAAAAATTCTGGGAATCAAATGTGAAAAAAAATCCATTGTGTTCTGTGTTACAAAGGATGATCCCGTCTGAGCTTAAATATGTCTTAAGTGCTTGCTATATGGAGGTTGAATCCCTTTGTAATATGACAGCTAGAAGAACCCAAAATTATCTGAAGCTCAGCATCATTTTGCATTGTAACCCAGTTTTTCAGTGATGTCCTCTATTATACTGCATCGCCATTCAACAGTGGTTGTAGCAAAGAAGTAACTGTTGTACTTAAAGATATTTCCTTGGGGGTTTCAGGGGAAACAAATAGAAATGTACAACTTGCTTCAGCCTTGTAAGGATAGAACCTCTGTGCCTCAAGGTCCGTGATTCCAAAGAGGAAGAGCAGGGCCAGGAGTTCCTGTTTCTTCCCCTTAGAGGCCAGTTAACCAAGAGAGATGAAGTATATTGACTTCCACAAGGTAGAGGTTTGTCCTACCAGGAGAAAGAAGGGGACCCAGGCGAGCGAAGGACATTTGTACCTGTACACATAATACACATAAACAGGTTTGGCAGGGACCATAGGGAAGGTCAGTGGGGGCCGGGGCGGGTGGGGGTGGGTGGGGGGCGGGGTGGAATGTGGTGGCAGCAAGGTATGCTTGATGGAGATGCTTTAACTCTTGGGATGGGTCTTGCCAAATCTCTTCCCTGCTCCCAGTGCTGGGAATGAACAAGGATCTTCTAAGGGGCTAGCAAATGTCAAAGCCATTCTGAAGCCCCAGGCAGATACAATGATCTATCATTGACCCTGCAAACTGTGGCAGGGGTCAGCACTGCGGGGCATCAGTGAAACTACTGTAATCTTAGGCCGTCGAATTTTGGAGGCAGTAAATAAAAATGCATGATCGTTGACGGGTGAGCTGAGGTGACAGTTCAATCTTCTGTCTCTGGATAAGATACAAGCTTTTGCAACCGAAGATGCAAACTGAAACCCTTTATGAGACACGTCTTTTTAAATCTCCACGCTTTTTATTGGGTAAGTGACCCCCTGGCATTGCAGCATTCACAATTCCCATGTATCTCTATAATTATCACACGGTAGGATTTGCTGCTCCACTTTGCATCCAATTCCTGAAGGCAGTGGAATTGCTCGTTTATGATTAGGGTGCAAGCAAAAATTCACCAGCCTGTCCCATTCAGTAGCTCCCGCTCATTCCAAATAATGTGAAGCTGTTTCTAATGCCAGCACTGTATATGTTGTGACCATACTTTATTTTGGTTATGGACATCCTTCAAACAATGTTTTAGAAATACAGAGAATTTGTCGAAAGTAAGGAATATGCAAGTGAGGTACAGAGTATCTCTGGAATCTGCAACCTGTCAGTATAACAAGTATATCTGTGCATTATTATAAGTTACATCGAGTAGCCATTTTATATATAAAGCATGAGATTTCTTTTTCCCACCTTGACAAGACAAAAATATATACAAAACATAAAACGCACTGTTGAATTTTCAACGTGAGATTTTCTGCTCTAGGTAAGGCTAAACACTAAAGCTGAGTACAAGTGACCTTGCTCCCTTTAACACCCTCTGGTTCAGTTATGTGTTCCTTCGCCCATTTGTTAAAAAAAAAAGTTGTTCTTTTTCAATTCACATCGGCAGTAGAAAAAATATTTTAAAAGTTTTTTTATTACAACATTGGCTTTGAAGCAGCTACGTAAAAAAATAAAAAGCTAGCAGTGCATTGATCTGTTAGAAAATAAGGATTAACTGGTTGTCAATTATGGTAACAGGTCCTTGCATGTTGGATCCAAAGGAATGTGCTGCGTTGTGTAAGGTGACACTGTCCAATTTAATAAATGTTCAAGTGATTTTTGTTTTAAAAGGGGACTGAATAACCCACGTCAGGGGTTATCGTGTGCTGGTCCACAAAGGTTTACTTTCACAGACAAATTGCTTGGTCACTGTATTTGTTTAAATTACTACAAAAATGTCCTAGTTCTCATTTTAAAAAAAACACAATCATTTTAGTCTTTTCTACTAGAAGTACTTTCAAATGGTAAAAAGCGGTCGTTAAGTCACAAAAGAAGGGTTACTTGTTGCTTCCATAACAACTCAGAACCAAAGAGAAGAACTCCAAGACTGCACAAACGTAAAGGTCACAGGGTTATCTTTACCTGAAATTAAAATGATTCACATGAATTTTTTTATTTTACATATTCAACTTTCATAGCTGTTTATTGTTTCACAAAAGCTTTGTTTCTTTAACGTATTCATACATTCTCTGCAAAATAAAAGGCTGGGGGAAATGAGGAGGCTTTCAAGGACTTAACATTATGATTTAAATTCAAGGCACATACATGATACACCAAAAGGGTGCAAGATAATGAACTTTGGTTCCTTGCACTGTGGAAAATTTGGAACAAAAAGGAAAAGTTAAACTAAAATGCCACTGTCATTTGCACAAACATGTTCTGACATCTGTATTACAAAAGTAGTTGTAGATTTTAACACACTTCTATGCATTATTTGCTGTAGGCATTTTCTTAAAAAAATGTATCTGGATTTTTATTGTTCTGTTCACCTTCGGTGTAATACTGGTTTACCAGTATTGCTTATTCCCAAAACTGGCTCAACTTCAGAACTGTCGCTGCCAAATGGAAGATACAAAGAATGTATATCTCGGTGTGGTCAATGTCTGTGTGGGTTAATCAAATTGAATCAACTAAACATATGGGGCGAGATTTTCCAGCCTCCCAGCCGTGTGTCTCCCGCCGGCGGGAGGTGGCGTGTTGTTTGCTAGTGGTGGGGTTCTCTGGTCCCGCCGCTGTCAGTGGGAATTCCCATTGACGTCACTCCATGCCGGTGGGAAATTTATGGCTGGGGTGCACTGCCAGCGGGACAGGAGAATCCCGCCGGCAGGAACAGCTGCAGAAATCGGGCCATGATCTTCAGAAACTTAAGTGAGCTGCGAATCCTTCAGTTTTCATTATTGTCAGTATGTCTAAGATAAGGTATTGTGTGAATATTTTACCTATCAGTACTGTACAGGATACTGTTATCATTCAGACATTGTACAGAATACTGTTCTTAATATTAAAATGGAGTCACATTTCTTCAGTTAACAATCTGTCCTTTGTGTCAACTAAACAGGATATTGTGGCACACAGCCCTAAGCGTTGGAGCTCTGGTTGGTGACACTATGGAATAGTACGTGGGTGAGATTGTGCTTATGCATGGAGAGTTCCTGATCTTGGTCATGCCATGGTGGAGTTTACACCCTCCCCTCAGGCTGCCAACAGAGCTGGTAGAGGGAGGGGGGTAAGGAAACAGGTCATCCTGCTCGTGGCATGGAAGGCACAGGGAGATAGACAGAGACAAGGGGAGAAAGAAACATATACCCTCAGTTCAGAATATGAAGATATCGGCTGCAAACTAGCACTCAGAATTATCTGGATAAGACTCATTTAGTACGACAGCAACATGCTCCTGTGAAAGATCTGCACGCTATACTAAGAAACAATGCCATTTTTGTCAAACTGTAATGTAGCTGTGCATTTAAGAAATTGTCCCAACAATTAATTGAATATCTGATTATAATAATTATTTGATGCCCCAATTTGATGGCCCATCAATCTAAGCGACAAGTGTGAAATGTAGCAAGTGGCTTCCATTTGTATGAAGGTGATGCAAGTGTAAATATTACTTGTGGGAGCCCTGTGGAACGCTAATCTGCTTGCGTAGGTTTAATGTACGTTTGGTTTCACTGGTCCTGAATTGGTCAGCAAGTTGCCATCCTAATAGAATAGAATCCCTACAGTGCAGAAGGAGGCCATTCAGCCCATCGCGTCTGCACCCACCACAATTCCATCCAGGCCCCATTCCTGTAACGCCACATATTTACCCTGCTAATTCCCCTGACACTGGGGTCAATTTAGCATGGCCAATCAACCTAACCCGCACATCTTTGGACTGTGGAAGGAAACCAGAGCACCTGGAGGAAACCCATGCAGACACGAGGAGAACGTGCAAACTCCACACAGACAGTGACCTGAGGCCGGAATTGAGCCCAGGTCCCTGGCGCTGTGAGGCAGCAGTGCTAACTACTGTGCCACCATGCCGCCCTAATGCTTCACTGTTGCCATGGTTTGCTTTACTCTGGACCAAAGCACTGTTAATCTTTATTTGTTAAAGTGTTCCTGAAAAGTTACGAGTCGAAAAAGATCTGCAAAGTTTCAACAAATCAACAATGAGAACTATGTACCCTTTGTATTAATTACTGTTGTTTGAGAATAAACCAGATGTGTTTTTGTTAATTGACAATGTGCCGCAACACACAAAATGTCATTGCAGTAAATTCCACACGGATTCCGACCTCATTATAATGAAAGCATCACGCTCTTCAAATATATTAAATATTGACTATTGCAGTTCAAATTCTAGAAAACTTAATTGATCTTATTGTTGGGGGAAATCTAATCATAGCATTGAATAAAAGGGAAGGTCGGAGTTTAAGTGGAGCTTTAAGGAGACTGTGCTAGAAGCATATGAAATTATATTGTACATACGATAAACTGAAAGTACTGAACAGCCGCCTGACAGATCAGATTAAGCTCCCGAAAAGGGTCATGAGGAAGATGTGTGATGTGGGGTTTCAAGTTATGGAGACCACAGGGTTTTGGGTTCAACTTCCAGTCTGAGCTGAGTTAGTTGGTGCTGGCTGAATACTTGGGTGTTAAAGCTGTTCGCCATGCCCTGGGCTACAGAATGTGTGAGGGTGGCGAGGAAAGAAAAGAGAAAAAAAAAAATCAGAAGTTACCATGCCTGATTGCAATATGCAGTGACCCATTGCTGGAAAACAGACGAATGTTGGGCTTGGCTTGGACTGTCCCCTGAGGTCATTTGCTTGCACTCACATTCAGGATCACAGCCTGAGATGACCATGAGGAGCAAGGTGCCAATGGCACAGCAAGGGACAAAAAAACAATTTCAAGACAGGAAGGTGAGCAAACATTATGGAGGGACAGCCTGAGAAAATCAAATTAACCATCAGTTTTTGTTGCTTTCTAAATTAGATGCCAGTGCAACTGTTCAGAAGATGTTTTAAACCCCGACTGATGTCTTTAAATGCTGTCATACGTTTAAAAAAAGAAAAATCATTTATGAACATAGGCCTTGATTGTACATCAACAACTATACAGCATACTTAATCTCTTTTTCAAACCACTTGACTGCATTACAAAATTGTTGCTACTTATTTTTTTGTAATAGAAAAGATAGCAATTTTTTTTTACACTGTATAAATTACACAGTAGGCAGACGCAATCTGTCTGGACAATATTTCACAAATATATTCTAGAAAGTCCTATAACTGCAGGGTCTGTATACTGCATGGTCATGTATGACATTGTTCTAAATCTGGAGCCCCACTCGTACAGTATCTGCTGTTGCTTCTGGTGTGGCAGTCTGTAAAGTTAATCGCTCCATTCGGAGGGTATATCGACTGCAGTCTAAAATCCTCCTTAAGCATTTGTTCATTATTTAGTGAGACTATGTGAAAACTGGTCTCAGTCATTTCGAGAATTGAGTTGTCCTTTTTAGTGCCAGCCTCACAATAGTCGTCTTTCCTTCTTCCTCGATTGTACTTCCATGAGTGCGAATTGTATTTCCCCTTTCTGTGCATGTGCCAGCAAAAGACGCTGAGCAGGGCCACCAGAACGAGAATCACTGCCCCCCCAATCAGCCCCGCCAACAGTAAAGGGGAGCTCAGGTCCTGCTGGGTCGCCTGCTCGGGACTCGAGGCCATGTTCGTGTTAAAAGATGACGACTTGGTGGTGGCCTCCGAACAAACTGTATCGTCCTCGGGGTGAAAGTTATTTGAGGCGTCCAACAGAACCATACAAATCCTATAGGTCGACTTGGGCTCCAGGTTCAGCAAGCTCAGCTGCTCTGTGTCTCCACTCACTATCCTTTCGTGCATGATGCCACCGACCAAACTGTGGCCCAGTTTCACCCACGTTATTCTGTACTTGGTCACCGCATAGATGGCGAGCCAGCCGATTTGGATGCAGGTGTCGTTCACGAACTGGACACTGAGTCGCAACTGGCCAACTGGCCAAGGGTCCGTGAATCCTTTGCCTCCTGTAGGCACCAGAGGGGTCGACCCCGGGGCGAAGGGGAGAAGGGAGGTGTTGGCCGCAGGGTCGAAGGTGGCAGAGATGACAGTCACGGTGGCAGAGGGCAAGGGGGCAGGGGGCACAGGCGTGACATGGGGAGCAGCGGTGGTAATGGGGCAGGACACCAGATTGATATTCAGATCTCTTATAGCCATTCCTCTGACTTTGTCAGGTCCCTGACACATCAGCCCACGCACGTTAATTGAAAAAGACAGTGACTGCAGCCACTTGGTCACCCACTTGATGTTGCAGTCACAGTACCAGGGATTATTCCTCAGAAGGATCTGTTTCAGGCTGGTCATCCCATCGAAAACTCCTTTCACCAGCCTTCGCAGCTGATTGCTGGAGAGGTCCAGCTTTTCCAACCGTTTCAGATGAGTGAAGGCAGTGAGTGGAATCTGACTGATCTGATTCTCCTGCAGGTTGAGCTTCACCAGGTTGTCTCCGGGAATGTTGAGCGGGGGCACGGTGAGGGAATTCCGCACCAGCGAGAGCTCAGTGAGTTTCATCAGCTGCTCCAGGGCTCCCTGAGCAATCCCCCCGTCAGTCAGAAGGTTCCCATCCAAGACCAAGCGCTGGAGTAGGGTCAGGTTCCAAAAGGCTAGCTCCGACACGGTGGAGATGCGGTTCTCATCCAGTCGGAGTTCCTCAAGCCCTAAGGGTAACCCGATGGGGACACTGCTCAGGTGGTTCCTGGACAGGAACAGCATCTTGAGGTTGGTGGCTTCTCGGAATGCCCCATCTTCAATGCCAACGGTGGAGATGGAGTTGTCATCCAGATGTAGCTCCTCCAGTTCCTGCAACTGGCTGATGGCTTCCCTGGAGACGGTCTGGATGTTATTCTCCTGGAGGTGGAGTTGCTTCATGTTTTTTGGTAGGTTTACAGGGAACTCATCCAGCTCATTGCCGTACAAGTACACTGTCTGAACAGAGAGCACATTTCGCAAGTCGAGAGGAAAACCAGCGTTGTTGATGATGTTGTTTTGGAGGTAGAGAATAGAGGCGCCCTCTGGGATCCCAGCAGGCACTGATGTCAAGCCACGGTCATTACAGTAAACAAATTTCTTATCACAACGACACTCCGAAGGGCAAAAATCCGCCCCAGCTATTTGAGCGCATAGTCCCAATAGAAACATAATCCATAACTGCAATAAAGTAATCCAGTCCATGAAACAGACTCTGGTTCGTGACATTCCCATCACTCTTTAACAATTAAAGGAATTCTAATTGTAAAACAGCAGGCGGTTAAAAAATCCACAACGCCAGAGGCTGCTCCTGTGAATGGAAAGCTGGTGTGTGCTCCAAACACTTGGGAGAAGAGACAGTGCATGAGAATAATCCTTCTGTGCGTCTTTTTTATATATATATATGACTTAATAGTGGAAGCAGCAATTTGTTAACTGGAGCTCTGAAATTTATTCCATCTAAACCAGGAGAGAAGCAAAGCAGATCACATTCTGCTTTTCCGGCTGGAGATTTGGCAATTTGCAATTGCACATATAAATGCAACACAACGCCCGGCAGCACTCCGGTTGGGTTTATTAAATCTGGAGTCCCTTCGTCACACACTGCTGCTCCAAGTCAGAAAGGGGGTGTCATCTCAGCTCGCCTTGTACATCTAGAATCCTATTCCATTAAAAACAAACAAAAAAAAACACACACAGACACAAGAAATAAATGAACAGTTCACTTTTGGATTCACATATTCTCAGAGAAGCTGTATTTTTTTTTTCAAACCTAGAGCTGCCTCTACTGGACAAATCTATGGGCTGTCAGTATACCATTAAACTGCCTTTCGGCTTACTTCATGCCAGCTAATAAAATGAGTATTAAAAAGCTAGTTCAGGAGAGAGAGAGAAAAAGAACCCTGAGATTGACTTAAGATTTAAGCAGTGGCGACTTATTAGTGTTAGCACTGGATAATTTTTTTTAAAAAAAATCAGGTTGCAATATAAAATCCTAACGGTTTATTTAAGAAACAAAATTATAAATACCTTCACGTTGCTGTCCGACACTGCCTGGGTCATATTCTGCTGTTTCCCGTCTCCTTCACGGTTCTGCTGGTTTGATGGTGAATCTTGGCTTGGTGATTGTAGCACAGTCCCAGTAGTTTGGAGTAGGTTGTCTTGTACTCCACTCGATCCCTGTCATCACTGGACAGTGTTTCTGCTTTAGCCCAGAGGATATCTCTGCTTCTCCATGCTTTTCACTCTCCCCCCCTCTCTCTCTCTCCCTCAAAGCACCGGAGCCCCTCAGAGTGTCGCCTCTGCCGCCGTTCCTCTTCTAGGGAGGAGAGAGGATTTATACATTAGGCACAGAATCAAACGAGAGGGAGAGAGAGAGAAAGAGAGAGAGAGCCCCAACCACTTATCACTCTCCCTGCGCCCCAGACTGAATTTCTGGTGCTCGCTGTGTGATATGCCAGTAATGATGCCTAGTATCCGACTGTTTATTGCTAATGTAAGTCTTTCCTTTCCCCCTTAAAACCCCTGGGAGATGTTTACAGTAATGAATTCAGCTGACAGCGATCTCTCTCTCAGACCCTCCCATCTCTCTCTCTCTCTCTCCATGTGAAGAAGGTCTCTCAGCTCCAACAGGCAAAGCTTTCCTCTGGCAGTGGACGGAACGCCGGAGCTTCCTCGACACGTCTCTCTCTCTCCCTCTCTCTCTGTCCACTCCCTTCTCTCTTTTTTTTGGACAAACTATGGAATTTGTTTAATGAACAATTTTATTTCACCCCCCCCCCCTCTCAAACCACTCCCAAATTCCCCTCCTGGCAGTAAAGCCCACCCCAATTTCCTCTAACCTTGAGTTCGCCTAGAATTACAAGGAGCTTCCGAGACGGTAGATTGAAAGGGGGGGAGGTAATTCTTTTAAAAGAACAAATATGTGCATAGAAACTGAACAGCTACGCCTCGGCAGTCAGTTACAGTCTAACACCCAAAAACTGGCAACAAAGCAAAGTATTTAGACGGATGTTTGCGGTTACAGAAGGGTAGAGGTTGGGGGTGGGGGGGGGGGGAGAAAGTTGATTATGAATTAGACGATTGATTTTTCCTTTTTAAAAAATCAATCGCTGATCATTAATCAGCAGAGGATTGGACTGATTTCAACGGGGAGAGGGGAGTCGTGTGAACAGGCAAGCTTCAGTAACGATTGACTTCGCGATTTAGTGAGCCATCTGAGCTGAATCTTTTTTTTGTATATGTATATAAATAGGACTTGCCCCGGAATATTATTATTGCATGTGGACCGGGAAATTAAAACAAAAAAAGCGGCTTGCACTTTGAAATCCAAGGATTCGGAAAGAAAAATATCGAACATTTCCCCCAGCAATGTCCACATCTTCTGGCCCCCCTTCAGTGCTCAGAGGGACGCTGTGGTAGGTCTTGTGTTTTTGAACAATTGAATGGCAAGACTGGCTATTTAGCAGGAATTTAGAGAGTTTTTGTGTGCCTCCCTCCACCCCTTCACTTGTATGTTGTTCCCCATAAAAGTAGTTGATCAAATATTTAAATTCCATGCAAAAAAGCCGAGGGAGAGATTTAACTGTGCAGTGTGCATTCCAGAATGGGTTGCAACCGCTTCTGTTTAATGGCTCGGCAGCCTCTGGAGGTATGAGTGCACAACTCTTCCTCGTCCTGGGGAGAGGGGGGCGGGGGGGGGGGGCGGTGAAGATCCCAGTAGTGGGGACTGTTCTCCCCAAACTCAGGACTTAAGAGGAGGAGAGAGAGAGAGAAAAGCCTCGAATCTCCCAGCCTGAGTTACCTTTCCGTGAGGATGGGGGGGGGGGGGGGTGGTGGAACTGACATCAAATTCTTACAAATGCAACGCAGCCAAGGAAAGACGGGGTTAAAAAGAAAGAGGAAATGTTGGGAGGGAGAGACTTTTAGAATGATGCTCGGGTTTAACATGCGTTAGTTAACAAGTGCTCCCGGCGAGAAACAGGCTGTGTGCCTGCACTGTGGTGGTGTTGGAGAGAGGTGGCACTGCGACACAGGCAGAGTGTGTGTGTGTGTGTGTGTAGCAAACTCTCCATACTGACTGCCAGGGCAGTCAGCTACCTCACCAACTGGGGGCTGTGGGGCGGAGGGGGGGTGGCATTGCAAACCGCAGCTGTCTGTCGTAATGATCTGAATCTCACCATCCAACCCAAGACACACAAAAAAAGATACATTGGCATGCTACACACACACAGAGAAAGAGAGAGAGAGAAATAAAGCAAGAACAGTGAGAGGCTGGTTCTGTGGGAGAGACACCAACACATTCAGGGGAATCAAAGCAAAAATACTGCGATTGCTGGAATCTGAAACAAAAAAAAAACAGAAAATGCTGTAAAATCTCACTCAGGGGAACGAAAGGGGAAAAAATCTTAATGGATGGTCCTTATGTATTTTATTTTTTAAACACAAAGGTGTCCAAGTGGCACGTCTAAAGTACACCTTTGGCATGATGTAACATTGATGGCTCTCAGAGGTTTCACCCTTGTGACAGTCACATCGTTGTGGTGTGCCGGTCACGGTGCTTCCTTCTCCGGCGCTGTTAAAACGTTCAGTCTGGTGTGTTTCTCTGGACAGCAGCACCAAAAAAAACAAAATAAAAGTCCATCAAAAGGCCTCAACCCGGATCTTGGGTTCATGTCACACTATCTGTAACCCCCACGACTTGCCTGGGTTTGCAAAATGTCACTAACTGTCCCGGCTGGAGACAATACACATCTCTTTAACTTGTGCTTAACCCTCTCTCCACTCACATTGTCTGTACCTTTAAGACTTGATTACCTGTCAAGATTCGCATTCCAACCATTATTTTGTAAATTGAGTTTGTGTCTTTATATGCCCTGTTTGTGAACAGAATTCCCACTCACCTGACGAAGGAGCAGCGCTCCGAAAGCTAGTGGCTTTTGCTACCAAATAAACCTGTTGGACTTTAACCTGGTGTCGGGAGACTTCTTACAGCAGCACCAGTCCAGAGGCAGGCTTCCCTTTTTTTTAGAATGGGGATTCAGTGCAGAGTGGGACTGGAACGTTGCTGTGTGAAAATGTCGGGAGGTGGGCGGGGGGGGGGGGGGGGATTAGACAGGCTTTAAACATTGAGAGGGTTTGATCAAGATTTATTCTGCCCCCTATTCCCCAGCTGCTCGAGCGAGCCCCACCACCCCAGAGAGATATATAATAAAACACATCTGCCTGACGCCAGGGAGGCTGGAGTGTCTGAGGGTCGCAATAACTCTCAGTGTGGCTGGAGTTAGCACCCATCTCTGAACTAGCTGTCTGCCCAAGAGAACATCAAACAACCCGAGCCACGGATTAGCTAACACTCGCCACTGAATAGGGAGAGGTGGGGGGGGGGGGGGGGAAGGTGCGGAGGGACACACACATGTTTGTTGCAAGAAGGAAAGGAAGTTTGCATCTCATTTCTTTGTTAAAGAGCTCCGAGTTGTTTATTATTTTAGTGGATATTTCAGGGAGGGAGCCGCGGGGATCATTTCTCCAGCTTTGGAGCCACATTTTGGTGGTTGAAGATGTCACAACGTCTGCTATACGTGGGGAAGGTGTGGAGTAACTTTTACAGCCTTGATGTCTTACACCCCCAACTCAGGGCGGTATCGAGGTTAGCTACCTGACAGGAGTTAACAGACATGGGCACATAGGACATGGCTACAACACCCCTCCTCCCCAGAAGTGTAATGATCTCCCAGGTTAACAAAGGTAAATTGTCGCTCATTATTCACCACTTAGCCTTGAACTACCTCGAGCCTCAGTACTCACTACCGCCTCAGCTACCACATTCCCATCACTGCTGCCACAATAACGCACATTTCACTCCATCTTCTTTCGCTCCTAGGCTATAGAATCCCTGCAGTGCAGAAGAGGCCATTCGGCCCATCAAGTCTGCACCCACTCTCTGACAGTGTATCTTACCCAGACCCAAGTATTTACTTCGCTAATCCTCCTAACCTAAACATCTTTGGACACTAAGGGGCAGTTTAGCATGGCCAAACCACCTAACCATCTTCGGACTGTGGGAGGAAACCAGAGAATCCAGAGGAAACTCATGTATAGAATCATAGAATCCCTACAGTGCAGAAGGAGGCCATTCGATCCATCGGTTCTGCACCGACCACAAACCCACCCAGCCCTTATCCAGGTAACCTCACGTATTTACCCTGCCCGTCCCCCTGACACTGAGGGGCAATTTAACACAGCCAATCAACCTAACCCGCATATCTTTGGACGGTGGGAGGAAACCGGAGCATCCGGAGGAAACCCACGCAGACACAGGGCGGATGTGCAAACTCCACACAGGCAGTGACCTAAGTCGGGAATTGAACCCAGGTCCCTGGCTCTGTGAGGGGCAGTGCTAACCACTGTGCCACCGTGCATCTACTACTCTTCTTTGCTGGCCTTTCCTTCACTTCCTCACACCAGTAACACTGTTTCACCCTGACTATCGGCTTCTCAGGACTTCTCGTTCCACTATCACTGGACACGCTGCTTTCTCGCAGGGTATGGTTGAACAGGGTGACAGGAGGCAGGCAGCCTGAGGAGGAGGAATACACATCATTCATGAGTTGGGATCTGGCGAGGAGTAGCCTTGAAAGGACTGAAACCATCATTTCCTCCTTTAATGCCAACCTTACATAGAATGCAAAAAGAAAAAAAAAATAGCATTTCTACAATGTCTTTCATAACTTCAGGACATCGCAACATGCTTTACAGCCAGTGAAGTACTTTCAAAGTGTATTCGCTGTTGTAATATAGGAAACATGTAAACTAATTTGTGCACAGCCATCTCCTACAAAAATGAATGTGTTAATGACCAGATAATTTGTTTTAATGATACTGGTTGAGGGATAAATATTGGCAGAACACCAGAACACGTCCTTACTGCTTGAAATTGTGCTCCAGGATCTTTTACAGGATCCCTGGTTTACTGTCTCATTCAGGCGATGGCACCTCGTGCCAGTGCAGCACTCCCTCAGTGCCACAATGGAGTGTCAATCCTGATTTTTGTGCTGAATTCCAGAGTGGGATCTGAACCCATAATATCCTGACTCAAAGAACAAAGAAAGGTACAGCAGAGGAACAGGCCCTTCAGCCCTCCAAACCTGTGACGACCATGATGCCTGCCGAAACTAAAACCGTACGCACTTATGGAGTCCGTATCCTTCCATTCCCATCCTATTCATATATTCAGTCCAGTTGCCCCTTAAATGCCACTATCACACCTGTTTCCTGGGCACACACCTTAAACCCATGTCCCCTAGTACTTGACTTTTCTACCCTAGGAAAGAGCATCTGACTATCCACTCTGTCCATGTTGCTCATAATCTTGTAAACCTCTCTCAGGTCACCCCTCAACCTCTGTCTTTCCAGTGAGAACAAACCAAGTTAATCCAACTTCTCCTCATAGCTAAAACCCTCCAGGCCAGGCAAGGTCCTGGTAAACTTCTTCTGTACCCTCTTCAAAGCATCCACATCCTTCTGGTACTGTGGTGACCAGAATTGGATGCAGTATTCTAAATGAGGCCTAACTAAGGTTCTGTACAGCTGCAGCATGACCTGCCAATTTTAAACTCAATGCCCTGACCGATGAAGGCAAGCTTGCCATATGGGACAGTAGTTACAAGCTGAGTCAGGACGGTCCACTGCAATAAGTTGCTGCTGTTTTCAGAAACTACCTGTTCGGCTCTGCCACTAAATGTTAACACTCGTTTCTTTTTTATTGTTTGCATTTTAGCTCCAGCAGTTCCAATCAAATTTCAGTAAATAGTGGAGTACAACGATGAGAGCAGCACTACACAACAGGAGCTGTCCGTCACCTGACCTTTCGAACACTCAGAGTACGGCATCATGTGTATAAATAAATGAACAAAGTCCCCTTCATATAGCATCTGTTTGCGACTTCAGGACACGCCAACTTGCTTTACGGCCAGTTAAGTAATACTTGAGGTGTAGTCACTATAGCAATGCAAGTAATGTGGCAGCCAGTTTACATGCAGCACAGACCAACAAACAGCAATGTAAAATCTTTTTTTTTGTGATGATCATTCAGTGTTCAATATTGGCCAGCTCACCGTGTGAAATTCCCATTCTTCAAAATCATTCCATGAGAGCATTTATCATAGAATTCTAGAATCCCCGCAGTGCAGTCGAGGCCTTTCAACCCATTGAGCCTGCACCGACTCTCTGACAGTGTATTGTACACAGGCCCTCTCCACAACCCGATCTCCATAACCCCACACATTTTCCATCTAACCAACACATCTCGGGACACTGTGGTGCAAATTAGCTTGGCCAATCCACCTAACCTGGACTGTGAAGGAAACTGAAGCACCCGGAGGAAACCCACTCAGACATGGGGAGAATGTGCAAACTCCGCACAGTCACCTGATGCCGGAATTGAACCTGGGTCTCCGGTGCTGTGAGGCGGCAGTGCTTACCACTGTGCCACCGTGCATTTATGCCCTTTGGAAAAGGCAAGCGTGACCTCATTTTAACATCTCAGCCAAAAGAAGCCACCTCGAACAGTGTGGCACTCCCACAATATTGAACTGAGTGTTAATCTGGGTTTTGTGAAGCTTTTGGAGTGAGACTTGAATCCACAACCATCTAACTCAGATGCGAGTGCTGACCATCGAGATGTCGCTGGTATAGTTTAATGGGTGGGACAGGGACATCTGAACTTGGATATGCACCCAAGAATGTGTGCATGTGTGTAGGAGCAATGAGGAGATAAGACAGCTCAGGGATATCTTTCATCCTAGCACAGGATCGATAGCTCGGAGGCTGGATCAGATCAGAGGAAAGGCATCATGGAAACTTCAAAATAATTCTATGGATTTTCTCAATCCTCCCATCATAGAAACATAGAATGTTAGTGCAGGAATAGGCCATTCAGCCCATCAAACCTGCACCGCCATTCAATATGATCATGGCTGATCATGCGCTTTTAGTATCCCACTCCCCCTTTCTCTCCATACACCTTGATCCCTTTAGCCACAAGGGCCACGTCCAGCTCTCTCTTGAACATATCTAATTATTTGGCCCCAACAGCTTTCTGTGGTAGAGAATTCCAAAGGTTCACAACTCTCTGAGTGAAGAAGGTCTTCCTCATCTCAGTCTTGAATGGCTTACCCCTTATTCTTAGACTGTGACCCCTAGTTTTGCACTTCCCCAACATCGGGAACATTCTTCCTGCATCTAGCCTGTCCAGTCCCTTCAGGATTTTGTGTTTCTATGAGATCCCCTCACATTTTTGCAAATTCCAGTGAGTACAAGCCCGGTCGATCAAGTTTCTCTTCATATGTCAGTCCTGCCATTCCAGGAATCAGTCTGGTGAACCTTCGATGGACTCCCTCAATAGCTAGAATGCCCTTCCTCAGGCTCTGAGACTAAAACTGCACACAGTATTCAAAGTGTGGCCTCACCAAAACCCTGTATAACTGCAGCAAGGCATCCTTACTCCTATACTCAAATCCTCTTGCTATGAAGGCCAGCATGCCATTAGCTTTCCTCACCACCTGCTGTACTTACATGCCAACCTTCAGCAACTATTCCACCATAACACCCAGGTAATGTTGCATTTTCCCTTTTCCTAAACTGCCATCATTCAGATGATAATCTTCCTTCCTGTTTTTGCCACCAAAGTGGATCACCTCACATTTATCCACATTATATTGCACTTGCCAAGTATTTGCCCACTTAGCCAGTCTGTCCAAGTCATCCTGCAGCCTCTTAGCATCCTCCTTACAGCACACACTGCCACCCAGCTTAGTGTCCTCTGTAAATTTGGAGATATTGCATTCAATTCCTTTGTCCAAATCATTAACGTATATTGTGAATAGCTAGGGTCCCAGCACTGAACCCTGCGGTGCCCCACTAGTCACTGCCTGCTAATCGGAAAAGGGCCTGTTTATTCCCACTCTCTGCTTCCTGTCTGCCAACCAGTTCTCTATCCATGTCAATACATTTCCCTCAGTAACATGAGCTTTAATTTTGCTCACTAATCTCTTGTGTGGGACCTTGTCAAAAGTCTTTTGAAAGTCCAGATACACAACATCAACTGATTCACCTTTGTCCACTCTACTGGTCACATGCTCAAAAAATTCCAGAAGATTAGTCAAGCACTTTAGTGGATTCCCTTTAGTGAATCCATGCTGACTTGGACCGATCCTGTCACTGCTTTCCAAATGCTCAGTTATTGCATCCAAAATGGTTAGAGCATGGAAGATGACCATTCAGCCCATCAACCCTGTGCTGGCCACCTGAAGGAGCAATTCCCCTTGTGCCACTCCCATGCTTTTACCCTTAGTCCTACAATTTTTCCTTCTTCAGGTTATGATCCAATTCCCTTCTGAAAGCTTCAATAGACCCTGCCTCCAGCACATTCTCTGGCAGTGCATTTCAGGACCTAACCTAATCCTGTGCGTAAAAGGATTTCCTCATGTCAGCAATGCTTTCTTGTCAAGTGCCTTAAATCTTGATCTTGACCCTTGCACCAATGGGAGAGTTTTTCCCTGTCTACTCTGTCCAAATCCCTCATGATTTTGAATACCTCAATCAAGCCTTCTCTCATCCTTTTCCAAGAAAAACAGTCCCAACTTCTCCAATCTTTCCACATAACTGAAGTTCCTTTTCCCTGGAACGATTCTTGTGAATTTTCTCTGCACCTTTTGCTAATGCCTTCACGTCTTTCCTCAACTGTGGTGCCCAGAACTGGACTATAATCCAATTGAGGCCAAACCAGTATTTTATACAGATTATCATAACTTTCTTATTCTCTGGCTTTATCGATTAAATCCAGGAAGATCTATGCTTTATTAATAACAGGATGCTCGTAACCCATCCTGCCACCTTCAAGGATTTATACAAAGATGTGCAGGTCAGGTGGTTTGGCTGTGCTAAGTTGCCCTTTAGTGTCAGGGGGACCTGCTAGGGTAAATGCGTGGAGTTATGGGGAGAAGGCCTGGATGGGATTGTGGTCGGTGGAGAGTTGATGGGCTGAATGGCCTCCTTCTGCACTGTAGAATTCTATGATCTGTGATACACAAATATATCTGCTCCTTTAGAATTGTACCCTTTATATTACATTATCTCTCCGCATTCTTCCTACCAAAATGAAGCACTTCACACCTCTCAGCATTAAATTTCATCTGCCACTTCTCCGCCCATTCCATGTGCATTTGAAGTTCGACACTATCCTCGTCATGGCTCACAATACCCCCAAGTTTCATGTCGTGTATAAATTTTGAAATTGTGCCCTGTACACCAGGTTCTAGATTACATTTAGATATAATGTTAAAGAAAATGCAATGAGTGCACCTTTGATCCGTTACCCATACACTCAGTCCTTCAGAAACAGTATTCTGTTGAAAAGTCTGAATCTTCACTTTAAACACTGTCAGAATTAAAAGGAGATTTGTATCACGGCAAGGATTTCAATTAGTTTGAAATAGCTTTGGCCATGCGTCACTGCATTTCAAATGCACTGTTCAGTTCAGAGGGATCGCACCACAGAATATTTTTTATTTATTTTATTTATTAGTGCCACAAGTAGGCTTACATTAACACTGCAATTAAATTACTGTGAAAATCCCCCAGTCGCCACACTCCGGCACCTGTTCGGGTACACTGAAGGAAGATTTAGCATGGCCAATGCACCTAACCTGCACATCTTTCAGACTGTAAGAGGAAAGCAGAGCACCCAGAGGAAACCCACGCAGACAAAGAACAAAGAACAAAGAACAGTACAGCACAGGAAACAGGCTCTTCGGCCCTCCAAGCCTGTGCCGCTCCTTGGTCCAACTAGACCAATCGTTTGTATCCCTCCATTCCCAGGCTGCTCATGTGACTATCCAGGTAAGTCTTAAACGATGTCAGCGTGCCTGCCTCCACCACCCTACTTGGCAGCGCATTCCAGGCCCCCACCACCCTCTGTGTAAAAAACATCCCTCTGATATCTGAGTTATACTTCGCCCCTCTCACCTTGAGCCCGTGACCCTTCATGAACGTCACTTCTGATCTGGGAAAAAGCTTCCCACCGTTCACCCTATCTATCCCCTTCATAATGTTGTACACGTCTATTAGATCTCCCCTCATTCTCCGTCTTTCCAGGGAGAACAACCCCAGTTTACCCATTCTCTCCTTTTAGCTAAGAACCTCCATACCAGGCAACATCCTGGTAAACCTTCTCTGCACTCTCTCTAACGCCTCCATGTCCTTCTGGTAGTGCGGCGACCAGAACTGGACGCAGTACTCCAAATGTGGCCTAACCAGCGTTCTATACAGCTGCATCATCAGACTCCAGCTTTTATACTCTATACCCCGTCCTATAAAGGCAAGCATACCATATGTCTGAGAATACATCTGACAGCGTTGAGTCTGCAAGTTGCAAATTGCTCAGACATGGGGAGAATGTGCAAACTCCGCAGACTGTGATCCAAGCGGCGAATCGGACCCGGGTCCCTGGTGCTGTGAAGCAGCAGTGCGAGCCACTGTGCCACCGTGCCACCCCATGATACTGTACGAAGGAGAGGGAAAACAACCAGAAGGGGCTGGGTGACTGGAGAGAAACTTAAGCTGTCATTAAAGGTCAGTTGGAGAGAGCTTTTAGATGGCTTTTGAAAGCGTGGAGAGGGCATAGAATAATTTAACGTGGGCATTGCTGCGGGCACAGACATGGTAGTAGAAGATGACAACTGTTGGTGTAGTACAGAAAGCAGTAATGTCATTATATTTGGAATGACATTTAGAAAAATACATAAATAGCGACGTTTAAGAGCAAAAGTGTTCAATTTTGATATTGCCTGCTGAATGTCGACAAGTCACGATCGCGCGATGCCCAGCATATTTTCACGTTGACAGCTTAAGATTCTACACCTCAATATCCATAATAATTATACATTCTCAAGCCCTTTTCCCCAAGAACGGATGTCTGAGCAATTTGCAACTTGCAGATTCAACGCTGTCAGATGTATTCTCAGGTCAACCATTTAACTCTCTGAAACACAATTTGGTTTAGAGCTCGGAGCTAAATGGAAGGGATCACTGTCAATGCTTCATTTTAATTGTACTGTTTATATTGCTCATTCTTTACGTGCTGTTCATTTGGTGCTCGGGTTTCACATTTCCTTTTTATATTTCTACTCGGGATGTCAGTCCAGCTGTTATTTTTCCAAATGTCACTAACGTTGCATGAATTTTCGAACAGTGGGGTTAAAGCGGTTATTTATGGTATAATCAGTGTGCATTTCGCTATTACAATATCAGCCGGGGAGACGGACAATTCCCGTCCCTTTCTACAGCCTTGCAAAAGTCAAGGATGAACCAAATCCTGAGTCAGACTTGGTCTGATGTTGTACCAAATCGGCAAAGGTTCAGGCCTTGCAATTACGCTGCGCACACTTGAATATGCAAACACCAAGCGATGGTATAAAATTTCTTTGTCTGGGGCTAAAGCCAGTTTAAAACTGACTAACCTCGCTGTTGAAACAGTGAACAAAGGGATTTTTTATGAATGTGTTAAAACTCGTAAGCTAATATTCGCATGGCATAATTTCAAGGTATTAAATACTCATTTATCACATAGCTCATTTTACTTTGTGACTACCAATGCAGTACATGAAGTGGCAATAACCTCTGCAGAAAATTGATACTGTTACTTTTTCATTATAATTCTGTTCCCAATATTTAAAGTTTAATTCGCCTTGCAGCAGTTGAATGACTAACGGCAGACGAACTTTGTTACAGCATACCTCTAATTAAATGTGTTACTTTTAAAATAAAGTGGTGGAGCTACAACTGCATTGTTCACAGTAAGTTAGGAGGTAGGCTGTGCTCCCACTAAATCCTCTCGGCCTTTTGGCTAAGATCAAGTGTGGTTATGCGGATGCTGCACTTGGTTGTGGTCATTGGGTTGCATTTAAGCTTCATTTTCATATGAAGCAATTTTTAAAAGCGGCATCTCGGCCTTTTGGCTCAGATGCAAATGAGATCAAGCCTTGGAGGAGGAAACCTCCGCCTACTCCAATCAGCTTGGCTCATGTAGATCAGGCCCAAGACAGGGTAGAGGGTTGCATACCCTGTCTTGTCAGCTTGGATCGGAAATGTCTCAACTTGTTGAAACTCTGAATTGGACTTGATTTGATTGAATTGGAAAAATATTTTTAAAAATCCAAAGAGCATCGCTTCTCAGTCTTTTGGCTAAGACCAAGTGTAGTTGGTCTTGGGTGCACTTGGGTGAAGTCATGAGGTTACAGTGAGGCTTCAAGGAGGTGCAATGCCTACTCCAATCAGCTTGGATCATGTAGATCAAGCCCAAGACAGGAAGTGGGATGCCTGTCTTGTCAGCTTGGATCTGGAATGTCTCACTTGCTGAGACTTTGGATTGGACTTTGATTGGATTGAATCGGAAATAAACAAAAGAAAATCCAAAGAGCATGGACCTGCACTATCCAAAGTCACAGGTGCCTTCTGTGGAACAAGATATCGCTGTTTCACCACTTCCTCCAAGAGGGTAGGTCCCCTCAACAATTTCTCTCTCACCACCCTTCAAAAACAGGATATTTCTCTCTCGTCATCTTGCTCCTTGTTTAACTGGTCCTCTCTCTTTCTCTCCCCTTTTCCCAATATGGGCTCCCTCTTTGACTCCATCTGTATTTCTGGCTGCCTCGGAAAAGCAGCCAGCATAATCAAGGACCCCACACACCCCGGACATTCTCTCTTCCACCTTCATTTGGCAGGAAAAAGATACAAAAGTCTGAGAACGCGCATCAACTGACTCAGGAACAGCTTCTTCCCTGCTGCCATCAGACTTTCGAATGGACCCACCATATATTAAGCTTGATCCATCTCTTGACCCTATCTGTAACTGCAACACTATATTCTGCACCCTCTCCTTTCCTTCACCCCTATGTACTCTATGAACGGTATGTTTTGTCTGTATAGCATACAAGAAATAATACTTTTCACTGTGTCCCAATACATGTGACAATAACAAATCAATTCAAATAATAAAAAAAGTCTTCTATGTCCCTCTAGATTCTCTGTTTGCTCCACATAAGAACTCAGTTTCTCTCTCCATCTCAACTGAATGCCCACTCTTTACCTGGTTACTGTTTTTTTTCTTACTCACCAGTTTATGTCAAATTTCTGATATCTACACACATAGCACAATGAAAATCAGGTCAGTCCCAATCAGTATTAAGTCTGCAATTGATTTGGTTTTCTCTTCATCCCACTTTTATTTCTACGATTTTTGTAACATTTTCTCTTTTTTTCTCTGAAGGCCTGACTATCTTTCCACCATTGCTTCCCATGTCTACAATCTTCCCTTCCCCTCTTTCACACCATCTCTCCTCCTTTCTCTGGGTATATCTTTTCCACAGTAAGAAGTTTAACAACACCAGGTTAAAGTCCAACAGGTTTATTTGTGTGGCTTTTGCTACCAAATAAACCTGTTGGACTTTAACCTGGTGTTGTTAAACTTCTTACTGTGTTTACCCCAGTCCAACGCCGGCATCTCCACATTATAACTTTTCCATCCATGTTTCCCAGTCCTTTCTCTCTTTATGCAGATTCTCGATCATTTTCTCGCTCCGCTCTTCTTCCCGTTTCTCTCACTCCCTTGTATTCTAATCCCCACCATCCTTGCCTGACCTTTGCGACTTTCCTCACTAGCTCTACCTCTACCTGTTTCTAGATTTCTGCCAATTTCATTCCCTTTCTTTTTTCTCTCTCTCTCAATATCCCTTCTGCATGAGTGCAATAAATTCCAAATAAGAGGACCCCTATCCCCATCCCTTATGTTTCAGAATCATTAAATGTACTCATTTTCAGTTTGCCTATTCATAATCTCCACCTGAAGTAAGTGCAGTTAGATACTTGTCTTAACAGGTTAGAGTTTTGCTCATATGTATAAGGAACGCCACAGGTTCCATGTAAAAATAAACAAATTTCTTATGCGTATACAGTAATTTCTCAGAATTGTAATTCTTTTCCATTGGAACATTTTACAGCACAGGATGCCACCATTTGGCCCATCCTGCCTGTAGCAGCCCTTTCAGAGCAGTATTCATTTAGTCCCATTCCCACACTTTTAACCGAATATGTTAAATTTCTTTTTCCAAATATTTACTCACTTCACCTTCATGCCTTTTATGGATTCCACTTCCACAATGATTTTTGGTAGAGAATTCAGTAACAAAGGGTGCTTAAAAAAATGGCACCTCATCGTTGACTTGCTTTTGCAGAAATCCAATGCTGTCACAGTCTAGAATGTTCAGTGCCAGTGTAAGATATGTTGGATAGTTTGTGAGGGAGCTGAGTGGTGTCACTGGCCCGGGTTCAATTCCGGCCTTGGGTCACTGTCTGTGTGGAGTTTGCACGCTCTTCCCGTGTTTGCATGGGTTTCCTCCGGGTGCTCTGGTTTCCTCCCGCACTCCAAAGATGTGCGGGGGTCAGGTGGATTGGCCATACTAAATTGTCCTTTCGTGTCAGGGGGATTAGAAGGGTAAATGCGTGGGATGACGGGGATAGGTTCTGGGTGGGATTGTTGTCGGTGCAGACTCAATGGGCCAAATGGCCTCCATCTGTACCATGGGGATTCTATGATTTACAGGTAAGGCAGAGTTTTGGTTAAGTATTCAGTGCTAAAATTTCGCATTTTAGGCCTATAATAACTTTCTATGGCATGCTACTTGTTGGAATGTGAAGTCATTTGGTGGAAAGCGAATGAAGAGGGCCTTGCGACGGGGAGGAAAAGTCTTAGGTAATATGACTGCTGTGTAGCAACAGAGCAAAGTAATCAATTAGAAGGGAGAAAGGTACAGAACCCTAACCAGTGAAGTGGAAGAAAATCGACAAAGCATAAATGACGGATGTGATGCACGGGAAAGTTTAATTATAAAGATTATTCAATGTAAATCGAAAATGACAGAGCCAAAACTCTCAGTGTAATCACGCAACAGGAGATTTATACCATTATTTCCATTGAGGGCATGAATAGAGTTCTGCTGTTTGTACCAACATGCAGACGGAGCAATAGTTTAAAAGTCATATGGCATTTAATTTTTACCAAATGGGTGGATGTTCCTCCAAGTTGTTTGGTGCTATTTATTTTAGTAAAATAACTCAGTCAGTGGCAAATTAAATGCGGAAAGAAATTCAGATCGCTGCTCCAGCTGGCTATATCCTGGTCATCTGCGACAAGCTGTAAAAATATTAGGCTTCAACAAGGAGGTTGTGTTAGTCAGAGTGTCGTGAAAATCCAGCTATAAAGGTCACGCAGTGAGGGAACGTCTGGAACTGTGGAATAGCAATGCTCAGGAAATGATGATCTCTTCAGCATCCTTCCCAAGGTCACAAAAAAATAATCTACTTGAGCTACCAAGCCCAAATGGCCGCGTATGAACTTACAGAGATACTTATCTCGCGGTGGAGTCACTTTACTGTTAGTGGAGAGCAGATGAGCAATAAAACTGAAATTCCAAAGATTAGCATGTTTCATTTTATCAGAAGGGATTTGTGAAAATGTTGATGTGCTCTGGAATAGCAAAATCAGAGGAAAAATAACTCAACGGACACCCATCGCAAAATGGTTGCCCACCCATCTGCCCACACGCGACTTGTGCGTCACACATTGCCAGCCACATCTTGCCATAGATTTGGTTCCTTCCTGTTTCTGAGATCTCACTGCCTAGAATTTCCAGGGGATTGTCCGGCGGCAAGTGGGGAGGAATTCAGAAGAAATAACACAAATGGTTAAAAGCACTGATTTTATCCTGTTTCTGCAAAACTTTCAGATGATCTTCGTTTGGAGTTATGTGGAGAAATCAACCATGGAAATTCTGGGCCCATTTCTTCAACAATGTTAGTTTGTCTATTCATGTATGTGCAATATACAATTTCTCTGCCAATGGGCAAATTTGTCATTTCCGATACAAGCAGAAAGTTCAAACAGAGTTGGGACTCTGCATTTGGCTTGTGCACACCTAGACTAAAGAGGAGGAAGGAGAAATAGATCAGGCTGTTTGTTTAAAGTTTAAAGTTTATTTATTAGTGTCACAAGTAGACTTACATTAACACTGCAATGACGTTACTGAGAAAATCTCCTGGAGGCTACACTCCGCCGCCTATTCGGGTACACTGAGGGAGAATTTAGCATGGCCAATGCACCTAACCAGCACATTTTTTGGAATGTGGGAGCACCTGGAGGAAACCCAGGCAGACACGGGTAGAACGTGCAGACTCTGCACAGACAGTGACCCAAGCCGGGAATTGAACCCGGGTCCCTGGCACTGTGAGGTGGCAGTGCTAACCACTGTGTTTGCTGTAGTTATTTTTGTTGAATACTATTCGTGAGGATATAGTTAGAGCAGAATGGGACTTAGTGGTGATCCAACCTGATTTCTTCACGAGGGAGTATTTTGTGCCTATAGTTAAACTACCAGATTTGTGTGTGTGTATCTATAGTTAAACTGCCAGATTTGTGTGTGTGCTTGTGCGTCTGTGCATGTCTGTTTGTATCTATGTGTGCGTATGAAGTGCTTGTGTGCTCACACATTAAGGAAAGCCACTTGCTAAGGTACTGACGCTGTGACAGGAAATTTGTACAAGCAGTTTATTTGTACGCGCTTGTTCAGATTTCCCTGGATGTTTGTAGAAGTCCGTACTGATTTATGGTTAATTTCTTCGAACCCTGGGAAATATGCAAAGGCTCATAAAAATCACTGCCTGTACAAATTTCCTACCACACCAATAGCTGTTGAACTCTACCCCAGAAAGAGGCACTGATGTGAGAGAGAGAGGATAATGGGGATTTAAAAAAAAACCCATGCTGGTTTTGACACAGCACATACGCTAGATTTGTACTCAGGAGAAAAATATATTTATTAGTTGAGATGTTTAAAATTTAAATTCTAAGCGATTTGAACTGATCACTTCACAAGCTAAAGCCTTAGAAATAGCGTATAAGATTCTGCAAAAATTGCAAGAATGAGGCATTGGATTGACATTTTTGTCAAGATAGTTGCAATGCATCACATTTTTCATTCTGTTTAAATATTAAAGGTATTGAAGGCTGCTCTCAGGAACCAGGAACATAAGGACTGAGGAGAAGTAGGCCATTTGGCCCTTTGAGCCCATTCCACCATTCCAGATCAGCATAACTGATGTGGTTGCTGTCTTTTTTTAATTCATTTATGGGACACGTGTGTCACTGGCTGGCCAACATTTATTGCCCATCCCTAGTTGCCGTTGTTCAGAGGGCAGTTGAGAGTCAATCACATTGCTGTGGCTCTAGAGTCACATATGTAGGCCAGACCAGGTAAGGACAGCAGATTTCCTTCCCTGAAGGACATTAGTGAACCAGGTCACACCATCTACCGTGGTGTGATTCGAACCCGGGTCTCTGGAACATTAGCTGAGTTTCTGGATTAATAGTCTAGCGATAATACCACTAGGCCATTGCCTGCCCTATGCCTCAGCTCCACTTTCCTGTGTGTGCTCCATAGGCCTCAACTTCCTCGTCTATCAATAATCCATTTAACTTAGCCTTGAATAAATTCAATGGCCCAGCCTCCACTGCTTTCTGGGGAAGGGAATTCCAAAATCTCCATCTTAAAAGGAAGACCTCTTAATCTTAAATCAAGTTAGCTGGTTTAATGGTCCAACATCGCTCCATAACAATAGAAAATGGGTTCATGTTAGGGTTGCCAACACTCCAGGAGTTTGCTGGCGTCTTCTGGAATTTAATACTAATCTACAGGACTAGCGAGAGCAACCAGGGAAAATCAGAGGGACAATGAAAATATTGGGGGGAGGGATTTCCCCCCCCCCCCACCGCCCCGCAATTTTCTGCAGGGGTGAGAGGGAAGGTATAGCAGAGGGGGCAGAGAATCAAGTGGAGGACACAAACGGCTTTTACTCCAGCGGAATTTTCCCACTTGATTGTTCCCGCACCCCGTCAACAACATACTGGAGATCCCAACTTTAAAAATCCCCACTTACATCTACTTGAATAGATTTTACCCCCACGTTAGACTGTCCATTCACATCCCCTCATTACAGAAACAATGTCATTGTCCTCGCGAGGGGACAGAGTAGATTTATGAAGATGTGGCCAAGACTGAAAAATTGCAGCTATAAAGAAAGAGTGGATAGGCTGTGGTTGTTCTTCTTCGGACAGAGGAGGCTGAGGGGAGATTTGATTGAGATGTACAAAGTTGCAAGGGATCTGCAGAAAGTAGATGGGAAAGACCTATTTCTCTTAGCAAGAGAGGTCAGTGACTAAAGGGCATAGATTCAAAGTGAGTAGTAAGTGAGTGGTAGAGAAATTAGAGCAGAGATGAGGAAAAGTCTTTTCATCCAGAGGGTTGTAGGGGTCTAGAATACCCTTCCTGAAAGATTAAGTAAAGTTAGAAACCCTCAACTCATTTAAAAGGTGTCTGGATGTGCACCTGAGTGCTGTAACGTATAAGGCTCTGGACAAAATGTTGGAAAGATTGATTAGGCTGGGTGGCCTACTTTTTGGCCAGCACAGACATGTTGGACCAAATGGCTTCTTTCTGTACCCTAAATGTTCTGTGATTCTACGACACTGAAGCAGGCCATTCGGCCCAATATGTCTGTGCTGCTGATATGGAATAAAGCTGAATAAACATGTTTGTGGTACAGATCAGCCATGATATAATTGAATAGATTGAGAGGCTGAATGGCCTTATTTTCCTATATTCATGGTAACTCTGTTCTGTTGAAAGAAATTAGGGTGTAGATCAGTATTGTTCAACAATCAGGTCATGGGCTGGGCGGTGTGTCTCTTTATTGCAATATGTTCTGGGCAAGATTGTATCAATAGTTCTGGTTTGCATTTTGCAGCCATCTCATAGAAGTTTCCATAGAATTTTGACTCAAATAAAGTAAATGTGCTTCATGAGCCAACATTCCATGGAAAATTAGCACAGCAACAGAGAAACAAGTCAAGCCAGTTTCTCTCCCCACCCCCCCTCCCTTTTTTTTGGATTTTAGTTTATAGTCTGGCCAAAATGTCTACATTTTGAACAGATGTAACTAGTTACTTTGTACATTAAGCATTGTGTATTACAGAGTTCATTATTAAAGCACATTACTGAAAACAAGATATGACTTGGATGTTTCTGTTTATTTGCCTCTATAATACACACACACGTAAATATAGGTCATGATAAGCTTTGTTGGCATTGTATTCTTGTGATCAGTTCATGTTAATAATGAATATTTGTAGACTTGAGTTCAAACTCAATTTTAGAAATCTTCAGATGGCACAACAAAAAGTTTTCATTCCGATAGTCTGACCTCAGAGGAAAGGGATGCTCGGAGCCCAGTCAATCCTATGTTGTTTCATTGGAGTCCATTCAAAGGTTCACGAGGATGATCCCCGGTATGAAGGGACTGTCTATGAGGAAATGTTAAACAGTTTTGGACACAATTCATTGGAATTTAGAAGAATGAGAGGTGATTTCATTGAAACGTATAGGATTTTTAAGGGGCTTGACTGGGTAAATGCTTTGATTTGATTTATTACTGTCACATGTGTTAGTATACAGTGAAAAGTATTGTTTCTTGTTCGCTATACAGACAAAACATACCGTACATAGAGAAGGAAAGGAGAGAGTGCAGAATGTAGTGTTACAATCATAGCTAGAGTGTAGAGAAAGATCATCTTATTGTGAGGTAAGTCCATTCAAAAGTCTAATGGCAGCAGGGAAGAAGCTGTTTTTGAGTCGGTTGGTAGGTGATCTCAGACTTTTGTATCTTTTTCCTGATGGAAGAAGGTGGAAGAGAGTATGTCTGGGTGTGTGGGATCCTTGATTATGCTGGCTGCTTTTCCGAGGTAGTGGGAAGTCTAGACAGCGTCAATGGGTGGGAGGCTGGTTTGAGTGATGGACTGGGCTTCGCCCACGACCCTTTGTAGTTTCTTGCAGTCTTGGGCAGAGCAGGAGCCATACCAAGCTGTGATGCAACCAGAAAGAATGTTTTCTATAGTGCATCTGGAGAAGTTGATGAAAGTTGTAGCAGACAAATTTCCTTCACCTCCTAAGAAAGTAGAGGCATTGTGGGTTTTTTTAACTATAGTGCCCACATGGAGGGACCAAGACAGGTTGTTGGTGATCTGGGCTCCTAAAAACTTGAAGCTCTTGACCACTTCTACTTTGTCCCCGTTGATATAGACAGGGGCATCTCCTCCACTACTCTTCCTGAAGTTGATGACTATCTCCTTCATTCTGTTGACATTGAGGGACAGATTATTGTCGTCGCACCAGTTCACTAGATTCTCTTTCTCTTTCCTGTACTGTGTCTTGTCATATGGGCGGCACGGTAGTACAGTGGTTGGCACTGCTGCTTCACAGCTCCAGGGACCTGGGTTCGAATCCTGGCTCGGGTCGCTGTCTGTGTGGAGTTTGCACATTCTCCTCGTGTCTGTGTGGGTTTCCTCCGGGTGCTCCGGTTTCCTCCCACAGTCCAAAGATGTGCGGGCTAGGTTGATTGGCCATTCTAAATTGCCCCTTAGTGTCCCGGGATGCATAGGTTAGAGGGGCTAGTGGGTAAATATGTAGGGATATGTGGATAGGGCTTGGGTGGGATTGTGATTGGTGCAGACTCGATGGGTCGAATGGCCTCTTTCTGCACTGTAGGATTCTATGATTCTACGATTGTTTGAGGTCCAACCCACAATGATGGTGTGATCGGCAAATTTGAAAATCGAGAAAATGTTGAGAGGATTTGTGGGCTTTTCCAGCTGTGCTCACTCCAAAACCAGAAAATCCCGCCTTAGGTCAATGGAACTTTGCATGTTCCACACACGCCCCCCACCACCGCCACCCCCCCCCCCTCCCCCGCCGCCCCCCCACAACACCTCCCCGCCCCCCCCCCCCCCCCCCCGCTACAATTCCCATGGCCAGTGGGACAGCGTTGATGTTTCCCCTTAAGGGAGAGCCTAGGACCAGAGGACATCATCTCAGAATAAAGCGGGGGGGGGGGGGGGGCGCGGGGGGGGCAATTTAAGACTGAGATGAGAAGGAATTTCTTCTCTTACAGGGTTGAGAGTCATTGGGCTTTCTTGCCACAGAGAGCTGTAGGGCAGAGTCCTTGTGTATATTTAAGACTGAGGTAGATGGACATTTGATCAGTAAGGGAATCAAGGGTTACGGGGGGAAAGAGCAGGAAAGTGGATGTGAGAAATATCAGATTAGCCACGATCCTATTGAATGGCAGAGCGGGCTCGAGGAGCCAAACGGCCAACTCCTGTTCCTATTTACTATAGTCTTATGTGAAATTTTATACATTTTTGGGTTGCTTATGGTGAAATTTACGTGAAAGTTTTGGTTCATAATTCTGACAATGAAGCTTTGACTGCAACCTAGAACAGCTCTGCTCATTCATTACGAACGAATTCAAAGATTTGGCTGACGCTTGTAGAATCATAGAATCCCTACAGTGCAGGAGGAGGCCACTTGGCCCATCGAGTCTGCACCGACCACAATTCCACCCAGGCCCTATCCTCGTAACCCCACTCTTCAACCCTGCTAGATCGCTGACACTAAGGGTCAACTTAGCATGGCTAATGCACCTAACCTGCACATCTTTGAACTGTGGGAGGAAATCGGAGCGCCCGGAGGAAACCCAAGCAGCCACAGGGAAAATGTGCAAACTCCATACAGAGAGTGACCCGAGGCTGGAATTGAACCCAGTTCTCTGGCGATGTGAGGCAGAATTGCTTCAGCATAGTTCTAGGGGAATATGGCACCACTGTTGAAGGTGCCATATTTTAGAAGAGTTCTATAATCGAGGCTGCCCTCTTAAGGGGAGCTAAGAGATCCCACGTCACTGATGAAAGTGCAAGGGAGCTCTTCCAGTATCCAGGCCAATCTTTATCCCTCAACTAACATTTGGAAAACAGATTCACTATTGATTTATCTCCGAACGTTTTGTGGAGATTTGTGAATTGGATACCAGAGGAGCCTTTGTCCATCATATAATAGGTACTAACAGCACTTACTCAAAACTCTTATTCACAAATCAAACAATATACTTTCTCTTCACAACAGTGAATGAAGGGATAGTTTTATTTCCTAAAATCACAATGTATTTCAGATCATTGTACATGAGAAAAATGCACAAAAATATCCATGACTGATTAATGCTTAGGCATTGAATGAGCATTTTCTGGAAATGATTGAGTTTAACTTTTATGTTAAGGCAAGACAAACTTAGTATTTTTTTTACAAAATTCATAATTTAAAGCAACTTGATTTTGTGCATATCCTAATTTGTCATACTATTTTCAATATAGCTTTAACCAACCACCAATCACATGCATCAGTCAAGACTTCAACTAAGATAAACAATAACTCAGAAATTGTATTATATAGTCCATGCAGAGCAGTAAACCATCAGTAATTCATGTGATAGAGGATATTGCATAGGGAAACATTAGTCGATGTTTACTTTTCTATATTAATTTAAGGGACGCATACGGGCTTCATTAGCTAGGACAGCATTTATTGCCTATCCCTAATTGTCCTTGATAAGGTCGTGGTGAGTTGCCTTCTTGAATCACTGCAGTTCCTGTGGCATAGGAACACCCGTAGTGCTGTTGGGGAGGTTGTGTCAGGATTTTGACCTACAGAGAGTGGAGGGAACAGGGATGTATTTCCAAGTCAGGATGGCGAGTGGCTTAGAGGGGAACTTCCAGGTGGGGGGTGCTCCCATGAATCTGCTGCCCCTTGTCTTTCTACATGGTAGTGTCATGGATTTGGAAGGACCTGTCCAAGGAGCCTTGGTGAGTTCCTGGAATGCATCTTGTAGATGGCCCACACTGCTGCCATTGTGCATTGATGATGGAGGGAGTGAATGTTTGTGAATGGGGTGTCAATCAAGTGGGCTGCTTTGTCCTGGATGATGTCAATCTTCAAATGTTGTTAGAGTTGCACTCAACCAAGCAAATATTCTAGCACATTCCTTACTTGTGCCTTGAATGTCATGTTTTTGGGGTCGGATAGAGAGAGGACATGGACAGGCTTTGGGGGGGTCAGGAGGTGAGTTATTCACTGCAGGATCCCCAGCCTCTGATTTGCTCTTGTAGCATTGGTATTTATATGGCTAGTCCCATTAAGTTTCTGGTCAATGGTAACCCCTGGGACATGGATAGTTATTTTGTAACCAGTGTATTGTGCACAAAATGAATTTAGTCGATATAAATTTGGCCTAGTTTGAAGTTCAAATGCATGAAATGAATAAAACAAAGGGATCATTTAGAAAAATCAACACCTCATTACAGATTACATGATCCTAATACATGCCCAGTAACTGGATTTCCACAACTGTCAGAGTAGTGTTTTCCACTATGCTGAAGATTACTGATATACAGCCCTCCTCCTCCAAGACTTTCGCCACCCACCAATCCCAACCACCACTGTGACTTATCAAAGTCATCAAAATTATCAAACTTCATTGCAGCGTTAATGTAAGCCTACTTGTGACACTAATAAATAAACTTTAAAACTTTAAACTTTAACCACCACTGCCATATATCAAAGTCTTTGCATTTTCAATTCTTACTGGCTGGGAGCCCGGCTTTACTTTTGTGCGGATGTCCGCAAACCAATATTGAAACTGGATCTATAATCCAGTTATTGATACAATTAAGCGGGCGGCACGGTGGCACAGTGGTTGGCACTGCTTCCTCACAGTGCCAGGACTTGGGTTCGATTCTTGGCTTGGGTCACTGTCTGTGTGGAGTCTGCACGTTCTCCCCGCATCTGTGTGGGTTTCCTCCAGGTGCTCCGGTTTCCTCCCACAGTCCGAAAGACGTGCTGGTTAGGTGCATTGGCCATGCTAAATTCTCCCTCAGTGTACCCGAACAAGCACTGGAGTGTGGCGACTTGGAAATTTTCACAGTAACTTCATTGTTTCTATGAGACGGCTAGATATAGCACTTGGGGCGAATGGGATCAAAAGTTATGGGGTGAAAGTAGGATTAGGTTATTGAGTTTGAAGATCAGCCATGATTTTGATGGATGGCGGAGCAGGCTCGAAGGGAGAATGGCCTCCTCCTGCTCCTACCTTCTATGTTTCTATGTTTCAATTGCAGGGTGAATGTAAGCCTACTTGTGATACTCATAAATAAACTTTAAACTTTAACCACCACTGCCATTTATCAAGGTGATGCACATCAATTTAGACACGAGGCTCGAGGCTTCAGTAAATGAAGGCTTTTATTTACTATTAATGAAGCTATCAGAACTTATGTACACTATCCCAGACTGAAGGGGTCCCGGCCAGAGCAGGGACTCTTATACCTCTCCCAGGAGGCGGAGCCCGACTGGGATGTGCCACAACAGTAACAAACACAGGTGTAACAACCCCACCCTAACCCAACAGCAACAATAGCACAATCCAACAGTAACATATGTACAACCTTGTAGTACTGGCCAGCCCCTGGCTCAGTACTATCCAGTGGGAACCAACGATGGTTCACCACACAAGGTCTTTGCATTTTCAATTCTAACTGGTTGGAAGCCCAGGTTTATTTTTGTGTGGATGTCCGCAAACCAGTATTTGATACAGGATCTATAATCTATTTATTGACACAATTATGTTTCTGAAAACAATTATGGTTCACATTTTGCTGTCTTAATAATGGCAAGGCCATCGGTGCTCACAGTTGTATGGTAAAACTGACAGCAACTTTGGCCTCTGCAAAGTCACAGTTAACGACAAATTTCTAGAAGTTGCTGTCAGTGATACCTGGTTTCTCCACTGTGCGTGCCATTGTAGTCTTTGTCAATGGAATCTGTGCAGAGCACCATATAATAGTGTGAGCTTAGGCTAATTATCTACTCTTCTCACAGATGAACAAGCTGGGGTTTGTTCAGGAGGAGTAAGTGAGTTTTCAATAGCATAACATCATGATAAACATTGCTGCAAAACCTCTATATCCCTGAAAAAATAATTTTATAAGCATACTGTCACACTCTCAAAGAAAATTAATGATGCAGATTTTTTTAAAAATTAGAATTATTTGTTTAGGTTTTCTGATTTTCTCTGATTTTGTCCCTCCCTCAACCCCAGGTGCTTGTCTCAATCTTTTTTCACTTCCTGCACGGTGATACAAATGTAACTTATATTTGCTGTTCTAAATAAAATAACTTCCTGCTTTGCAGTCTACGTATCTCCCAGAAATCTGATTGGTCAAAGGAGCTCGCTGCTGCTTGCCCTGCTCACAGATCTCCCGTAGATGGCGTCACATTAGAAAAACTTGCAGTCAAGTCCACAAAATGTCTCTGGACCAATGTGCATTCCATTCATCCTTTCAGCAAAATCTAAACCCATGGGATTTTCTTAACTGCTCCTCCAACACTCCCGGTAAATCTCCTCATTTGAACAATGAGTGTTCAAATAAAATGTTCTTGTGTAACTGTGGGCTTAATCGAATTTCCAGAAACCAAGCAAAAATCTGTTGCTTCACATCCTTATTGCTGTTTCTTCCCCACATCGGGCGCTGTTATTTTCATGGGCGGCACAGTGGCACAGTGGTTAGCACCGCTGCCTCACAGTGCCAGGGGCCAGGATTTGATTCAAGCCTTGGGTCACCGTCTGTGTGGAGTTTGCACATTCCCCCGTGGGTTTTCTCTGGGTGCTTCAGTGTCCTCCCAAGTGCAAAGATGTGCAGGTTAGGGGGATTATTGAGGTAAATGTGTGGGGTTGCAGGGAAAGGACCTGAGTAAGAAGCTCTTTTGGATATCAGTGCAGACCTGATGGGCCGAATGGCCTCCTTCTGCACTGTAAGAATTCTGTGAAATACTGATGGTCACCTCTGCTTCACTACCGCACCCTAACCAGCTCTGGGTGCAGCATCATCTCTGAATCACCATGAATAATGGTGAATTAATGATGCGTAACTTCAATGTCTTGTGGCACAGTGGGTAGCTTCCCTGCCTCTGAGCCAGAAGCTCTTTGTTCAAGTCCCACCCCACGGCTTGATGGCCAAGGAAGGTGCGGTCATAATGCGGCCAAACAGGTTGAGTATCAACCTGTAAATCCTTCCAACATGCCAATGGCTGGCGGTAAGGTCGGGAGATACTCCTGGTCAGCCATGCTTGATGGCACCCCTCAAGCTATCAGCCTCTGGCAACAGACTAGTGACCTGTTCCAGGGATTACTAGTTGTGGAAACAGACAAAGGTCTGCCTTAGGTGTGGGGAGGGAATTGAAATAGACCTACAACATCATTTAAACAAAACTCCTTATCCATCACACAGTGTACGCTGTATATTGGAAATGTTCATATTGTACAAAGAAATCAGCATAAAGAAACAAAAGACTGACATCGAAAGACAACTGAACATACCATCTCTTCAGTAGGTTAATTAACCTTTGTATGAACTCATCAAATGTTTAATTAAGAAGACGCACACCTATACTTTAGGAAAATACATCAATTGAATTTTATCTGGTTAAATGTGCCTTTCCTTACACAACCATCTACCAAAAGTGCCATGAGCATTTTCACAGGAGATTTTATGTACAAAAAAAGTTTTGAATCTCAAGTTTCACACAACACACTTCAAAGTATCTGGGAAAAGGGAAACTATTTCATTCTTCTGATCTGAATCCAGGTCACAGTTAAAGATTTAACAAGGCAGCCTGGCGGATGAATGCAACCTGAGAGACTCAAATGTCATTGAGGACTGGGAACCCTTCTATTCCAGTCCTTGCAAACCAGTTCTCCAACAAGTGGGGTGGTCCTGCCTGAATATAGAGTCGGAAGTCTGCCAGCATTTGGTATTTTTTAAATTTCTAACATGTATTCATTCGAAAGACATGGCTATCACAGGCAAGGCTAGCATTTAGAAACATAGAAACATAGAAAGACTACAGCACAAAACTACAGCATTTACTTCTCATCCTCAGTTGACCTTGAGAGACTGGGAGAGAGCGGAGAGGGTGAGCCATCATTTTGAACTGCTGCAGTCTTTGGGGTGACGCTGTAGCCTCCTTCAAAAGCAGAGCGGAAACACAAGTCGAGGAAATCCCAAGCCAGCTACTCGTCCAAACCGTAATCGTCTGCGGATTCCTGCCCTACCTGCAGCTGACACTTTTGGGCACAAAAGTCGCACTTAGCAATCACCCACATACCCACAAGAACCCTAACAAACACCACAGCTAATGAAGAGACTCACCTTTGTCTCTGAGGACAGACAAAGAGAAGGTACTCCCACAAAGCTGTTAGTGAAGGAGCTCCAGGATTCTGACCCAGTGATGAAGGGATAACATTATGTGCGGAATTTAGCCATTCCTTTCGCTGCAGGTGCAAATCCCGTTACAACTAATAAATCTTGCAGGAGGACCGTCGCGGGATTTGTGCCAGTGAGATCTCAGGTTGAGACCTCTAATGCCCCCTCTCTGCCCTTGCTGGTGGTGTGAACCTGATTTCCATAGTTTCAAATATGTTAGGATCTACATATCAGCCTATAATGTCCGCCCATGTCTTATCCTTCCACTCACACGCTGGTCTGAATCACCACTGGTTTTCAAAAATGGGAACCAGTCGTGATGACCGCATCAGGGGCACAGAAAAGAGCATAGCCCCCAGGTGGTGAGAGACATGGCTGGGGCACTGGCCCCAACTCTGCCAACTGGGCACTGCCAAGTCAGCACTACCAGGAGTAGACTCTCAGGTACCCTATTTGGAGTTTCCTCGTATGTGAGGAGAGGGTGACCAATGGTTGATGGAATGGGGCAGGGGCTGTGCATGCATTGACATGACGAACAGGGGTGGGAGCGGTGCCATTGACAGGGAGGGAGTCCATGCCAGTGGGAGGAGGGTGGTGCCAGTGAAGGGGGTGTGCTCCAATGTTAGCAGAGGAGAGTGGTGTCAGGTCACTCCGATGCTTGTATGGTGGTGGGGGTGGGTTGCCCTTGTCTACCGAGTGGTGCCAATTCCCAATGTTTGCAAGGGGGCTGGGGTCTCGATGTCGATGGTAGGGGCGGTCCCCGATCTCAGAATCCCGGTTTTGCCGGTATGTTTAGGCCCCGCCCTTCCAGCTGGTTGTGTGATCCTCGCCAGTACTTTGAAATTGCACCAAGTGTTGTTTGATCAGGCGAGAAAAGACACCTTTGAAGCCAGTGATTTTCACACAGCTTTTGTCATCTGATCCAGCCCTCTGTGCACCATTGGGAAAATTCCGCCCTACATCTGTGAGGAAGAAGGGTTATGGGATTTAGAGATGTTGGTGCCCCCATGCTTCTACTGCCTTTGTCCTTGTAGGTGCTAAAAATTCATTGGCAGGAGAAGCCTTGGAAAGTGGCTGCAATCTTCCTTGGAGCTGTAACAGCGCTGTCAGTAATTGAATCTACAATCAAAGAACCCCTACAGTGCAGAAAGAGGCCATTCAGCACACCGAGCCTGCACCAACAACAAATCCCACCCAGGACCTATCTCCGTCACCCCACATATTTACCCTGCTAACACCAAGGGGCAATTTAGCATAACCAATCACCTAACCTGCACATCTTTGGAGAGAGTGAACATTTAAGGTAGTGGATACAGTATTGAATCAGTGGACTTATAGAAATACAGAAACATAGAAACTAAAAGCAGGGGTAGGCCATTCGGCCCTTCAAGCCTGCTCTGCCATTCATTATGATAATGGCTGACTATCAAATTCAATATCCTGATCCCGCCTTCCCCCTATATCCCTTTGATCCCTTTAGCCCCAAGAACTATATCTAATTTCTTCTTGAAATCACACAATGTTTTGACTTCAACTACATTTGCTGGTAGTGAATTGCACACATTCACCACTCTCCGGGTGAAGAAATTTCTCCTCACCTCAGTTCTAAAAGGTTTACCCCTTATCCTCAAACTATGACCCCTAGTTCTAGACTCCCCCATCATCGGGAACATTCTTTCTGAATCTACCCTGTCTAACCCTGTTAGAATTTTACAAGTTTCTATGAGCTTCTATCTCACTCTTCCAAACTTCAATGAATACAATCCTAACTGACTTAATCTCTCCACATATGACAGACCTGCCATCCCAGGAATCAGCCTGGTAAACCTTCGCTATACTCCTTCTGTAGCAAGAACATCCTCAGAGAGGGGCAACAAAACTGCACATACTAGGATGCTACCGGGACTTGATGGATTGAGTTATAAGGAGAGGCTGAATAGACTGAGACTTTTTTTTCTGGAGCGTAGGGGGCTGAGGGGTGACCTGACAGAGGTCTAGAAAATAATGAGAGGCATAGACAAAGTAGATAGTCAATATCTTTTCCCAAAGTTAGGGGAGTCTAAAACTAGAGGGCCTAGGTTTAAGGTGAGAGGGGAGAGATACAAAAGTGTCCAGAGGGGCAATTTTTTCACACAGAGGGTGGTGAGTGTCTGGAACAAGCTGCCAGAGGTAGTAGTAGAGGCGGGTACAATTTTATCTTTTAAAAAGCATTTAGATAGTTACATGGGTATGATGGGTATAGAGAGAAATGGGCCAAATGCGGGCAAATGGGATTAGCTTAGGGGTTTTAAAAAAAAAGGGCGGCATGGGCAAGTTGGGCCGAAGGGCCTGTTTCCATGCTGTAAACCTCTATGACTCTATAATACTCTTTGCCCTGTTAATTAAACTTTTTGAGAGTTTGCTGGGGCTGCAGTCATCTAGGCAAGTGGAGAGTATTTCACCACGCAGACTTGTAGTTGTGGAAAGACTTTGAGGAATCCGTAGGTGAGCTATAGACTACATTGTTTCTTACCTGCTGTTACATTCCCATCAGATATAAGCACAAGCCCGGATGCTTTTCCAGGTCTTGATGCACGCAGGCATGAGCTGCTTCATGAGGCCATTCATCCCATCATATCTGTGACAGCATTTTGAAAAAGCAACCCAACCTCCCATTCTTTCCCCTTAGCCCTACAAGTTTCTCCACATCTTGAGCAGTTCCATCCAACTTGCCAGCATTATTTTTCAATCCCTTCCATTTGATTTAATCCACAGCCACTGGCCATGGAGTCTTTCTTCAGATAAATGTCACATTGATTTATCGTTTTTACAAGGCAGCAGCAAAATCTTACACTAATGACTGAGAAAGCCATTGATAATGAAAAGAAATCGATAAAGTTATACCTCTAAATCAGCCACTTCCTTAAAATACTGAAGCATGCAGTGCACATTTGACTAATATCACTGGGGTATAAATAGTAAGTAACCTTTGGTAGTGAATACACAAGTACTGTAAATAATTTTCCTTAAAAAATACAGCTAATTCGACATAGCCTGGGCTTTGAATTTCCTCTCTCCACTCTATCCTCAAGACATGGTTCAGATAGAATACACCTTATTGCGGCTTATCTGACTTTACCTGATTCCAACACGGATTCAAGGCATTAAGCATTGATCGAGTATTCCCCACATACAGGTCTGCATTTAAAGTTTAGGGCTGGTGTCTGCTGCAGAGGAGGTAACCATTAGCTACAGAGTCTGCACAAAGATAGCCGCCCGAAGGCCTCTGATCTGTTAGGGATCCAAAACGAACACGAGGCTACAGCCTAATTCATCCGGCCAGTGTTCCTGATGGGTGTCAGAAACAGAAAACGCTGGAAAATCCCAGCACGTCTGACAGCACCAGAGCAGAGAGAATGGAGCCAACATTTCGAGTCTGGGTGACCCTTCGTCAGAGCTGATGAAGGGTCATCCAGACTCTCAATGTTGGCTCTGTTCCCTCTCCACAGATGCTGCTGAGATTTTCCAGCATTTTCTGCATTTAGAGTCATAGAGGTTTACAGCATGGAAACAGGCCCTTTGGCCCAACTTGTCCATGCCACCCCTTTTTTAATCCCTCAGCTAGTCCCAATTGCCCAGTTTGGCCCATATCCCTCTATACCCAGCATCCGCAGTATGTTGCCTTTTTGCTAATGGGTGTAACTGATTAAAAAGTATTGCAGTCACCAACCACTTGGCAATTTCCTCACCTCTGTTAAACATGGTACAGACTGCTATTTTATTCAGACTCAACAGGGTTAACTGTTCCACTGGCCCTTTGCGCTCAGTCAAAAACAAGCAACATAGCAGGAGGTCAGTGAATCATGCTTTGTTCATGACTTTGTGCATTCACATCTGGAGCTCGGCTATTTTCCTCAAAGCGTTACAAGTTCCCAGTGTATCTGGGCAGCCTGCCTCATAGACACATGGCGCTGATACAGTATCAACACCTTCTGTACAAAAGAGGCATTATACTGATGTGTTTGAACATGCAGAGCTAAATTCTAATCACAGATATTTCACTGGAAAATTGCATTTGTCTCAATGTATGGGATGGCGACATTTTTCTTTTCAAGGTGTGCCACATTTTCTTTTTGTAAAATCATGCTGTCTTCTGTCTAAGTAGTCGAGGGCAACACTGACATGTTGTGTCGGCTGGCTCATCGCTCTGTGGCATCCATACCACAACACTGCCGCACCCAAAATGCGATATCAATTTCTAAAACTGTTGTTTTTAATTTAAAGTAATCATTTTCTTCATAATTCAAAAACCTTAGTGAAGCAACTCTTGATAGCCAAAGATAACAAATTCAGAAGTATGCGCTTGAAGGGGCGGCACTGTGGCACAGCGGTTAGCACTGCTGCTTCGCAATGCCAGGGACCCGGGTTCAATTCTGGCCTCGGGTCACTATCTATGTGGAGTCTGCATATTCTCCCTGTGTCTGTGGGATTCCTCCTGTTGCTCTGGTTTTCTACCACAATCCAAAGATGTGCTGGTTAGGTTGACTGGCCATGGTAAATTGCCCCCCCAGTGTCAGGGGGATTAGCAAGGTAAATACGTGGGGTTACGGGGCTGGGGCTTGGGTGGAATTGTTGTCCGTGCAGACCTGATGTGCTGAATGGCTTCCTTCTGCACTGTAGCAATTTGTTTAAAGTTTATTTATTAGTGTCACAAGTAGGCTTACATTAACACTGCAATGAAGTTACTGTGAAAGTCCTCTGGTTGCCACAGTCCAACGCCTGTTCCGGTACATTTATCATGGCCAATGCACGTCTTTTGGACTGTGGGAGGAAGCCGGAGCACACGGAGGAAACACACGTAGCCACGGGGAGAACATGCCAACTCCAGACAGAGAGTCACTCAAGCCGGGGAACAAGCCCGGTTCCCTGGTCCTGTGAGGCCGCAGTGCTAACCACTGTACCACTGTGAATTGTATGATTCTATGAAGGAAGTCGCCCTTTAAAGCCGTTGTATATTCCTCACTGTTTCGCAATGTAATGAACAGAGAATGCGATACAGTAATTCATGAACCTACTGTTTCTTCGGATAATTTTGAGCATGTCTGCACTCGTGTATTGTCTGGCGCTTTATGACAAGATCTGGCTGCGCGCCACCTCCTCTGCCAATGGGCACATTGACATTACTTGAATGTCTTAACATAAATAGTACAGAAATAACTTAATCTGCTACTTCCAGAATCTGCTGTTACTTTTTATTCAGAAACTGTGTGCCCAACAAAAGGAAACATTCAGCAGTTTTACTCACTGGCACAGTTTAAACCCATCATTATGTAAAAATGCACAGCAGGATTCCAGTCTTAACATTGGTAATAACATCCTGGCTTTATTCTCTCAGCCTGGTTCAGCTACTTCTGTTTCTGTTCTCTTTCTGTTTCTCATTTCCTGGATTCATAACATCTCACGCCACTCTGCTCTGTCCTTTCGATATTGCCGCAAATGTTATAATGCGCAGTTTCCACGTACTTCACGTATTCCATGTACTTTTATTAATATTTTAATGAGCGGTAGTGTTAACATCCAAAATCAAAGAAACACAATTTTGCACTCAACACAGTCTTGACTCGATTATTAACTAAAGTTAATAATTTATTAGTCACAAATAGGCTTACATTAACACAATGAAGTTACTGTGAAAATCCCCTAGTCGCCACAGTCCTGCACCTGTTCGGGTACACTGAGGGAGAATTTAGCATGGCCAATGCACCTAGCCAGCACGTCTTTCGGACTGTGGGAGGAAACCGGAGCATCTGAAGGAAATCCACACAGACAACGTGCAGATTCTGGGCAGACAGTGACCCAAGCCGGGGATCGAACCTGGGTCCCCGGAGCTGTGAGGCAGCAGTGCTAACCACTGTGCCATCGTGTGGCCCATTAAAAAGTCTCAAAGTTTAATTTGTAATGAGATGATGGCATGAGCTGCTTTCAAGCTGTAAGTTTGTTATGGGTGATGGGGAAAGTATCAATTCCATTCCATTCCACAGCTTTCAATCAATCAACTGTCTTCAATTTAATCATCGATGGCTAACAACCTCCTTCATTCTTTTGATTTGAAAATTACCATTCAGCAGATTTTTTTTTGCTGACACCTCCAGCCATTCTTTTTCTTTGAGTGCTTTTTTCTGGTGAAATGGATGCCATTTGACTGATATACCAAATGAGCTCCTACCACCCTCACAAATTGGCATGAAATGTACTGTCATCATACACACAGAACAATTACAGTGAATTTAATCTTGGCCCAAGTAAACATAAACTGCGGTAAATTATATTGTCTGGTTGGAGCCACCTTACTTTTTAATTACTTGCGCAAGTAAAAAGACAGTGTAATGATTTACATTTTACATAGTATGTGCAGCTCAGAAACATACAAGGCCTTTCACATTACTAAAGCGCTTGATAGGGCTAGACATAGAATAGAAGGCTGGAATTCTCCACCTGCAGGATTCTCTGCGGGTTTCCCAGCGGTGTGGGGGTGACATCAATGAGAAATGCCAGAGAATCCCGCCGCCAGCGCACAGCGCACGCACCTCCCACCGCTGAGAAAGGCGCGGCTGGGAAGCCGGAGAATCCCGCCCAATGTTTTCACTGGTGGGGGAGACCAGCTACCTCATATTGAATGCGCCCTAGTCATTAATAAATTCAATGGGAAATTTGGGAGAAAACTCCTTACCCAGAGGGTGGTGAGGATGTGGAATACGGGGGAACTCTCTATCCAAAGAGCAGGTGAGGTGAACAGTATAGAGGCATTTAAGGGGAATCGAAACAGGAACAGGAGTTACTTAGCCCCCTGAACCTCTTTGCCATTCAATACGAACATGACTGATCTGTGACTTAATTCCATATAAGCATCCTCTCTTTGCCCCATATCCCTTCGTAACTTTGATGAACAAAAACTGACCAATCTTGGCTATGAATATCACAATTAATCCAGCATTAAATACATGACTGAGAAAGAAGAGAAGATATGTTGACAGGGTTGGAATCATAGAAACCCTACAGTGCAGAAGGAGGCCATTCGGCCCATCGAGTCTGCACCAACCACAATCCCACCCAGGCCCTACCTCCACATATTTTACCCACTAATCCCTCTAACCTACGCATCCCAGGACTCTAAGGAGCAATTTTTTTTTTAACCTGGCCAATTAACCTAACCCGCACATCTTTGGACTGTGGGAGGAAACCGGAGCACCCGGAGGAAACCCACGCAGACACGAGGAGAATGTGCAAACTCCACACAGGCAGTGACCCGAGCCGGGAATCGAACCCAGGACCCTGGAGCTGTGAAGCAGCAGTGCTAACCACTGTGCTACCGTGCCGGTTAGATGAAAAAGCATGGAGGAGGCTCACTTGGAACAGGAACATTGGCACAGTTCTTGGGGGCCAAATGGCCTGTTTCAGTCCAGTACATTACATGCAATTCGAGAGTCAGCTCCAACTCTATTCCCCTCTTGCTGTCAAATATCACTTCTGAACAGTTTCAAAATGGGGGGATAGCCAATAAAACTATCTACTGGAGGCAGCTGGCACTTATGTATTCACACCCCAGCTTGAGTCAGCATCCACAAGAGAGAATGATAGAATCTCTACAATGCAGAAGGAGGCCATTTGGCCCATCAGGTCTGTACCGACCACAATCCCACCCAGGCCCTATTCGCTGCTAAATCCCCGATACTGGGATCAATTTAGCATGGCCAATCTACCTAACCCGCACATCTTTAGAGTGTGGGGGGAAACCGGAGCACTCGGAGGAAACCCATGAAGACACAGAGAGAAAGTTCAAACTCCACACAGACAGTGACCCGAGGCCGGAACGGAACCTTGGTCCCTGGAGCTGTGAGGCAGCAGTGCTAACCACTGTGCCACCGTGCCGCAAGCAGGTAATTAGTGGGAGGTGACGGTTAACATTGCACAGTTGAAGTTATCAGGTGGGGTTTCTGGGGGTGGTTCCGTAATATGATTCTCCCAACCTAGACCCTGAATCGACCGAGTGTGGATGGGATTACCAGGATTCCTGCATTGCAGCACTATTTCTAATGCATGTTCCCTTCATATACACTTTCCCCACTGGGAGTATTGGATCATAGAACCACCCCATTTATCCACTGCCACATACTCTGAATGAGAATTTTGCATACCTGAAAATTTCCTGTCTGGGCTTATTGGATGCACTCGGAATGAACTGCAAGTTGATCTTTATCCGGGAGATCAATGGGATAATTGTAAGTTATGACAATGATGCAAAAAATGCAATATTGGATTATCTTTCCATTGTGCACCCCAGCTGACCTTCTTTTCAATAGGCTTAAAAAAATGTGCATAATAGGCAGCCAATCTGATATTTCACCTTAAATTGTGGTCACAAGTGAAAATGAATTTTACAATGCAGAGTCATTGAAAATGACAAATGTGAAATAAGGAAGCATCAGATGGCACAGGGACCCTTTGATTCTGTTACCTCGCCGCCATTGAATTCAAATGAATGGCAAGCACTCTTATCACAAGACGATGGGAGAATTCTCCCAACGGCGAGAATAATGGACTGATCCACGCCAGTCTCTCAGGCATGCTCCTCACTGTATTCCTCCCACACTCAGCCACTTTTTGTACACGCAGGTGAACCCAGCCTCTGGGTACTCAAGCACTGTTTCACAAGGTGTCCTGACCTCAGAGTGCTGAGATCCTCCCCCCACAGACATTGGGATCCCTGCTCACCTCCCCCCACCCCCCCAAGGGCAGCATGTTCTCCTACCCCCTCCTCGATACGGATCGCCAGCATCATAGAATTGCCCCATTTATGTCCTTACTGCCATATACTCTGAATATACAACGAGAATGTTCGCATGCCTGGAAATTTCCTGTTTGGGCCTATTGGATGCACTTAGGATGAATTTCAAGTTGATCCTTATCCAAGGTATCAATGGATCTCTCTGCCCAACCGCCAACTTGCCCCACCCCATCAAGACCCCTGACATGCCCTGCATCAAAACCGCCTTCACAATCCACCCTTGCATGATGCCTTCCCCCCCCTTCCCTCCCCAGTCGCACGCTCCCCCCTCTCCCTGCAAAGGCTCCCCTTCATGGTCCCCACTCAGGGCCCACCCCCTCAGCACTGCCCCGGCACACTGGCAGTGCCCAACTGGCACACAGGTGGTACCCAAGTGGCACCGTCGGGCTGCCAGTTGGGCAGTGTCAGGTGGCCGTTATCACCATGCACCCAAAGGCCGGTGAATTCTGTGCGCTGGGATTTAAATGGGTTATACATATTTAAATGCTACTGTAAATGTGCTAATCAGACTCATGCCCTTTCTGGGTACAAACTGGTTTGAGCCATTAGGTAAGTGCCGGAAGACTCGCAAATTGTTTGGCACTGGGTGCAAAATGGATTTTTACGCCCTCGTGCTATTCTCCAGGATCAGTGTGATCTGCTAACGTCGCCCCCTATATTTTTGACCCATATTGTGAAAGTCTCTGGGGTCTTACAACCACTTCCACAGATCAAGTCTCGGGACTACTCCCATAACTGCAATGAGCTTTGATTCCAGCACCGAGGTATGGCGTTGAACCTCCAATTTGTTCTTCGTCATGTGGAATTTCTTTGATCTCAATGGCAAAGTAACCATTTTCCCTCTCAAGAATGCTTGACACTTTTGTTTTTTGCTTTCAAATCTTTAACACCACTTCCAGCTATATATTCATGCAGCTCTCTTGCTAGTAAACTCAAAATTAATAGTTTGTGTTGAGACTCTGTTCAACATATCCATTATTCCGTGAGAAAAACACTGTTTCTTTTCCTCTGCAGGTTTATTATAGGTGTGTTGAGGTTGTCTTCATATTTCTAGATTCAGTGGCTGCGGTCCAAGCTAAACAATCCACTTAAATCTACATCATCAATGCCTGTCACTATTCTGAAGACATGGATTATGCTTTAAGCTACTTTCCTCCAGTGGAAACTAAAACAACTCTGTGAGGCCCTCTTCATAACTTAGAATTTTGAGATGCAGAATAATCCTTTTCACTCCCCTGTGAACTTTCACCATCAGCGTCCTTTTAGAACTAAGGTGCTTACTATGTTGTAATTACAACATGAACAGCGATCATGAGATAACAAAAATGAGTTGCCTCACCTAATATAATCAGATCACCTCAGGCACATCCTGATCACATGTGATAAACTTTATTGGCAAGCTTCAGATTGACCAGGTATATTCAGGAGGTAGTTTGAATCCTATGCAACTTTCCATTAAAGAAATTTATTACAAACATCTTTTTTTGTTCCTTGGTTCAGTGTGTCCGACAATTGTTAACATTACATTACATCTTCAGTCCCGTAAACTCTCTAGTTAATTATCCCAAATTCCATTTAATGAGATGAATTACTTGAATGCCTCAGTTGATGTTATCCTGCAGTCAAAAGGTTTAGTACCAAAGAAGTACTAAATGCACTGTTTCAAAGTTTATTTATTATTGTCACAAATTAGGCTTTCATTAACACTGCAATGAAGTTACTGTGAAGATCCCCTAGTGCCACACTCCGGCACCTGTTTGGGTACACTGAGGGAGAATTTAGCATGGCCAATGCACCTAACCAGCTAACCAGTACACTGAGGGAGAATTTAGCATGGCCAATGCACCTAACCTTTCAGACTGGGGTGCTGGGTTAAATCCTCGATACAGTAATTGCTTCTTTGCACTTGAAATACATACCTGGCATCAAGTCTGCAATGACCACAATCCCACCCAGGCCCAATTCCTGTAACCCCTCATATTTACCCTGCTAATCCCGCTGACACTAGGGTTAATTTAGCATGGCCACATCTTTGGACTGTGGGAGGAAACTGGAGCACCCGGAGGAAACTCACATAGACACGGAGAGAATGTGCAAACTCCACACAGACAGTCACCTGAAGCCGGAATTGAACCCGGGTTCCTGGCCCTGTGAGGCAGCAGTGCTAACCACTGTGCCACCGTGCCGCCCCGTTAATCATCTAGCGGAATGCAAAACTGAGTCTATTGGTTCAAGAGGTCTTAAAAATGCTACAGGAACACTTAGACAAGACAGAGTCCTCATCATTCTACTATATCTCCAGTTCCACATCCACTTAATTAGTACCATTTTATTCAAATATGCAGGATCAAGAAAGACTGGTTGAGCTCGCAAACCTGTTCACGCTGTTACTGACTGCTAATGGCGAAAATGTAGCCCCACCACTGAAACTTCATAAAGGAGCACAGAAATACAATCTTTGGATCCAAAGGAACTATTTTTGTATGAATTATTTTATTGCATACTTTGAGCCAACAGCAACATGAGGAAAAGCTTTTTTTAAGCAGCAAGTGGTTAAGATCTGGAATTCACTGCTCGTGTGTGCTGGAAGCAGGTTTTCAATCACGGCTTTCAAAAGGGACTTTGATGAGTGCCAGAAGGGAATTTATTTGCAGGGCAGCAGGTAAAGAAAGGGTGGGATGGGGGGAGGGTAGGTGCAGCTGAATTGCTCTTGGAGAGAGCTGCCACATAATTGATGGGCTGAATGGCCTCCTGCCATGCCATGACCATTCTGAGATTCTTTTGATTCATAGAACATAGAACATTACAGCGCAGAACAGGCCCTTCGGCCCACGATGTTGCACCGACCAGTTAAAAAAAAAAACTGTGACCCTCCAACCTAAACCAATTTCTTTTCGTCCATGAACCTATCTACGGATCTCTTAAACGCCCCCAAACTAGGCGCATTTACTACTGATGCTGGCAGGGCATTCCAATCCCTCACCACCCTCTGGGTAAAGAACCTACCCCTGACATCGGTTCTATAACTACCCCCCCTCAATTTAAAGCCATGCCCCCTCGTGCTGGATTTCTCCATCAGAGGAAAAAGGCTATCACTATCCACCCTATCTAAACCTCTAATCATCTTATATGTTTCAATAAGATCCCCTCTTAGCCGCCGCCTTTCCAGCGAAAACAATCCCAAATCCCTCAGCCTCTCCTCATAGGATCTCCCCTCCATACCAGGCAACATCCTGGTAAACCTCCTCTGCACCCTCTCCAAAGCCTCCACATCCTTCCTGTAATGTGGGGACCAGAACTGCACACAGTACTCCAAGTGCGGCCGCACCAGAGTTGTGTACAGTTGCAACATAACGCTACGACTCCTAAATTCAATCCCCCTACCAATAAACGCCAAGACACCATATGTCTTCTTAACAACCTTATCTACTTGATTCCCAACTTTCAGGGATCTATGCACACATACACCTAGATCCCTCTGCTCCTTCACACTATTCAAAGTCCTCCCGTTAGCCCTATACTCAACACATCTGTTATTCCTACCAAAGTGAATTACCTCACACTTCTCCGCATTAAACTCCATCCGCCACCTCTCGGCCCAACTTTGCAACCTGTCTAAGTCTTCCTGCAAACTACGACACCCTTCCTCACTGTCTACCACACCACCGACTTTGGTGTCATCAGCAAATTTGCTAATCCACCCAACTATACCCTCATCCAGATCATTAATAAATATTACAAACAGCAGTGGCCCCAAAACAGATCCCTGAGGTACACCACTTGTAACCGCATTCAGATAAGCTTTTGCCCTCCCAATGCGAGAGACGTTTTCCTTTGCTTCTATTTTTGCCCATTGGACTCTCTCAGCCTGGTTCCATTATTAGCAGAAACATTAGGATAGCCTTTCTAAGTGGCTGGTTCATGTGTTCAGCTTTGGCAGCCGAGTCCACTGATATAACTGTTGACTCTACCTAATCGCATTATGATTTTCAAAGTCCTTTATTGCGTCCCTAGTAATAGTTTCTAACATGGGTTACTGGTGTCTGCCTAACCAAATTTGCAAGAAAAATACTGTTGGTGCTGGAATCTGAAACCAGAACAAAGGACACTGGAAAAACTCAGCAGGTCTGCCAGCATCTCATATAGCCGTAGAGGTCCACAGTACAGAGAAAAGACCTTCGGCCCATCGTGTCTGCATCAGTCAAAGACAAACCACCCAACTATTCAAATCCCATTTTCCAGCACATGACCCATGGTGGCACAGTGGTTAGCACTGCAGCCTCACAGCACCTGGGACCCGACTTCGATTCCCAGCTTGGGTCACTGTCTGTGCGGACCTGTACACGTTCTCCCCCTGTCTGTGTGGGTTTCCTCCGGATGTTCCAGTTTCCTCCCACAGTCTAAAGACATGCTGGTTAGGTGCACTGCCATGCAAAAATTCTCCCTCAGTGTATCCGAAATACAGACGCTGGAGTTTGGTGTCTAGGGGGTATTCACACTAACTTCATTGCAGTGTTAATGTAGGCCTACTTGTGACACTAATAAATAAACTTTAAAATAAAAACAGAAAATGCTGGAAAATCTCAGCAGGTCTGACAGCATCTGTGGGAGAGAATGGAGTAAGAAGTTTAACAACACCAGGTTAAAGTCCAACAGGTTTATTTGGTAGCAAAAGCCACACAAGCTTTCGGAGCTCTAAGCCCCTTCTTCAGGTGAGTGGGAATTCTGTTCACAAACAGAGCATATAAAGACACAGACTCAATTTACATGAATAATGGTTGGAATGCGAATACTTACAACTAATCAAGTTTTAAGAAACAAAACAATGTGAGTGGAGAGAGCATCAAGACAGGCTAAAAAGATGTGTATTGTCTCCAGACAAGACAGCCAGTGAAACTCTGCAGAGTGGAGCCAATCTTTTGAGTCTAGATGGCCCTTCGTCAGAAGGGGTCTGACGAAGGGTCATCTAGACTCGAAAGGTTGGCTCTATTTTCTCCCCACAGGTGCTGTTAGACCTGCTGAAAATTTCCAGCATTTTCTGTTTTTGTTTCAGATTAAGAGTTTTAACAACACCAGGTTAAAGTCCAACAGGTTTATTTGGTAGCAAACACCATTAGCTTTCGGAGCGCTGCTCCTTCGTGAGATGGAGTGGAAATGTGCTCTCAAACAGGGCACAGAGACATGTGCCCTGTTTGAGAGCACATTTACACTCCATCTGACGAAGGAGCAGCGCTCCAAAAGCTAATGGTATTTGCTACCAAATAAACCTGTTGGACTTTAACCTGGTGTTGTTAAAACTCTTACTGTGTTCACCCCAGTCCAATGCCGGCATCTCCACATCATGACTTTGTTTCAGATACCAGCATTCGCAGTATTTTGCTTTTAAACTTTAATGTAGCTTTCTATGCCTTGGCATCGCAAGTGCATGTTATGAGGGTCACTCCCTCCACCTGCCTTTCAGGTAGTAAGATCCAGACTCCCACCACCTACTGGAGTATTAACCCTGTTTCTGTCTGGATAGATGCCGGCAGGGCAAACCTGTTGAGTTCTTTCAACGTCCTATGTTCTTGACTGTAGCCATGTAAGTGTTTCATCTGCTCCCTTCTGAATCCACTCGGACCATTTCAGAATCTGAGGAGGTTTTGTAAGATCACAACCAAAATATCTCGGCAGCCACCTATTTTCGAGCTTTGGGATATAGGCCACAAGATCGAGACGATTTTTCAGCTTTTTTGTCCCATTAATTGAGTAAAGAAAGTTATAATTAGAAGCACTTTATTTTGCTACATGTAGCACCATCAATGGCCAAACATATTAACTATTTTTCATGTTGTACGTGTCATTGGATTTGACCATGTTGTAATGAACCCACAAATCAAAATCAAAGAGATTGCAGTTTGGTCTGCCAATCTGAATTGTTTAGCTTGTCTCTTCACACATTGCTCTGAGGATTCGCACCTTGTTGTAATTTGGTTGTATGCGCATGTAAACAACATCGTTACTCAGCCGATCTTGAGGAATGTGAGGGAAAGCAATTTAAGCAATTCAGAAATAAAAACAGAATCAATGAAACATGGAAAATAGGAGCAGGAGGAGGACATTCAGCCCTTTGAGCCTGTTCCGCCATTAGTTATGCCCATGGCTTATCATCCAACTCAGTAAAATAAAAATAAAAGCATAATACTGCAGATGCTGGAATCTGAAACAAAAACAGTAAATGCTGGAAAATCTCAGCAGGTCTGACAACATCTGTGGGGAGAGAATAGAACCAACGTTTCGAGTCTAGATGGCCCTTCATCAGCTCTGAGATTTTCCAACATTTCCTGTTTTTCATCCAACTCAGTAACCTGTTTCAGCTTTGCCCCATATCCTTTGATCCATTTTGCGCCAAGAGCTATACCTAACTCCTTCCTTGGAAACATATGCTTTGGCCTCAACTGCTTTCTGTGACAGAGAATTCCAAAGGCTCTTTACTCTTTGGGTGAAGACATTTCTCCTCATCTCAGCCCTAAATGGTTTACTCAGTATCCGTGGACTATGACCCCTGGTTCTGAACTCCCCCACCATCAAGAGCATCTTCCCTGAATCTACGATAAACACAAAATATTGCAGATGCTGGAATCTGAAACAGAAAAATGATGGAAAATCTCAGCAGGTCTGACAGCATATGTGGGGAGAGAATAAACTCAACGTTTTGAGTCTAAATGACCCTTCGCCAGTTCTGACGAAGGGTCACCTAGATTCAAAATGTTGGCTCTATTCTCTCTCCATGGATGCTGTCAGACTGGCTGAGATTTTCCAGCATTTTCTGTCTTCTTGCTGAATCTTCCCTGTCTAGTCCCATTAGAACTTTATAGATTTTTATGAGATTCTCCATCCCCTCTCCCCATCCTTCTAAATTGCAGTGAATGTAATCCTAACCAACTCAATCTGTCGTCATATGTCTGTCATCCCAAGAATCAGTCTGGTAAACCTTCACTGCACTCCCTCCATAGCAAGGACATCCTTCCTCAAATATGGAGATTAAGGTTGGAACTTTCTGGCTGTTCAAGCCGGCGGTATTTTCTGATCCCATTGACGGCACATCCCCACCGCAGTTTACCCGGCTGTATGGGGTGGAGTCAATGGGAAATCCCATTGTCAGCATCCAGACCAGAAAATCCCACCACCAGCCAATGGCACATCACTGCCCACCACTGAGAAACATGCTGTGGGGAGACCAGCGAATTCCATCCCAAACCTGCACACAATATTCCAACTGTGGTCTCACCAAGGCCCAGTATAACTGTAGTAAGACATCCCTGCTTCTGTACTCGCATCCTCTTGCTATGAAGGCCAATATACCATTTGCCTTCTTCACCGCCCACTGCACGTCCATGCTTACCTTCAGTGACTGGTTATAAGGACACCCAGATTTTGTTGCACATTCCTTTCTCTCAATCTATAGCCACTCAGGCAATTTTTTGCCACTAAAGCGGATAACCTCACATTTATCCACATTATATTGCATCTGCCATTCATTTGCCCACTCACTCAAATTGTCCAAATCAAACTGAAGCGTCTCTGCATCCTCCTCACAGCTCATCCTCCCACCCAGCTTTGTGTCCTCTGCAAATTTGGAGATATTACATTTAGCACTCTCATATAAATCATTAATATACAATGTGACTAGCTTATGGCCTAGCACTGATCCCAGCCAGTAGTCACTGCCTGCCACTTGGAAAAAGAGCAGTTTATTCCTACTCTTTGTTTCCTGTCAGCCAAGCAGCTTTCTATCCATCTTAATACACTACACCCAATCTTACACACAAATCTCTTGTGTGGGACGATGTCGAAAGCCCTCTGAAAGTCCAAATAAACCATATCCTCATCAACTCTATGAGTTACATCTTGGAAGAATTCTAGTATATTTGAAAGCATGATTTCCCTTTCGTAAAACCATGCCAACTCTGTCAAATCCTGCCACTGTTTTCCAAGTGCTCTGCTATTAAATTTTTTATGATGGACTCCAGCATTTTCCCCATTACCAACATCAGGCTGACTGGTATATAATTCCCTGTTTCCTCTCTTTTTAAATAATGAGGTTACATTTGCTACCCTCCAATTCATGGGAACTGTTCCAGAGTCTACAACATCTTGGAAGATGGCCATCAATGCATCCACCATTTCTAGGGCCACTTCCTTAAGTACTCTGGAATGGAGATTATCAGGCCCTGGAGATTTATCAGCCTTCAATCCTATCAATTTCCCCAATACCATTTCCCTCCTAATACTGTTTTCCTTCAGTTCTTCCCTCTCATTAAATCTTCCCTCTCACTAAACTCTGTGTTCTTCAATATTTCTAGTATTTGTGTTCTCCTTTGTGATGACAGAACCAAAGTATGTATTTAGTTGGTCAGCCATTTCTTTTTTTCCCCATTAAGAATCACCCTCTTTCTGACTATAAGGAACCTACATTTGTCTTCACCAATATTTTTCTCTTCATACACCTATATGGGCTTTTCCAATCCGTTTTTATGTTTTCTCAAGCTTACTCTCCTACTCTACTTTCCCCTTCTTAATCAATCCCTTTGTCCTCATGAATTCTAAACTGTTCCAAATCCTCAGGTCTGCTGTATTTTCCAGCCAATCTGTATGCCTCTTCCTTGGTTCTAATCCAACAAGTTTATTTGATAGCACGAGCTTTTGGAGCGCTGCCCCTTCATCAGGTGAGTCACCTAATGAGGGGGAAGTGCTCCGAAAGCTCGTGCTACCAAATAAACCTGTTGGACTTTAACCTGGTGTTGTGAGATTTTTTACTGTGCCTACCCCAGTCCAACACCGGCATCTCCACATCTTGATTCCAAATGCATCTCTAATATTCCTTGTAAGACATGATCTGGCCAGCATTCCTGTTTCATTTTAGTATCATAGAATCATAGGGCCCCTACATTACAGAAGGAGGCCATTCAGCCCATCGAGTCTGTACCAGCCACAATCCCACCCAAGCCCTATTCCTGAAACCCCACAAATCTACCCTGCTAATCCCCCTGACACTAGGACCAATTTTAGCATGGCCAATCAACCTAACCCGCACATCTTTGGACATCTATCAGACAGGAATGAACAATTGTTGCAGTTCACCCGTGCACTCTTTGAATGTTTGCCATTGCCTATCCATCGTCTTCCCTTTGAGCAACATACTGCAATCCAACATGGCTAATTCGCACCTCATACCATTGTGGCTTCCTTTATTTAGATTCAGGACCCTAGTCGCAGAATCAACGATATCATTCTCCACCTTGATGAAAAATCCTATCATATTATGGTTGCTCATCCCCAAAGGGGTCTCGTACAACTGGATTGCCAATTATTCCTTTCTCATTTCACAATACCCAGTCTAGGATGGCCTATTCTCCAGTTGGTTCCTCAACATTTTAGTCCAGAAAACCATCCCACACACATTTCAGGAATTACTCCTCTATGGTATTGTTACTAACTTGATTTGCCCAATCTATATGCAGATTAAAGTCATCCAGCTCTGACGGAGAGTCATCCAGACTCAAAACATTCGCTCTGTTCTCTCTCCACAAATGCTGTCAGATCTGCTGAGATTTTCCAGCATTTTCTGTTTCTGTTTCAGATTCCAGCATCCGCAGTAATTTGCTTTAAACACTAACATTTTTTGCTCCTTGCTCCTTCTCAGATCCACCTATACAGATTCCATATCATTAGAGCTAATATCCTTCCTCACTATTGCATTAATTTCCTCTTTAACCAGCAATGCAAACTCACTGCCTTTTACTTCATGCCTGTCCTTCCTTATTCTGGAATACCCCTGGATGTTCAGTTCCCACCCCTGGTCTCCCTGCGATCATAATCCCAGCAATACCATGCGCATTTACATCTATTTGTGCAACTAATTCATCCACTTTATTGCGAATGCTCTACACATTAAAGTACGAAGCCTGAGAGCTTTTCTTTTTAACATTCCTTGTCCCGTTCCCATTCTTTTTCACTGCGGCTCTGTTTGATTTTGGCCCTTAATTTCTCTGTCTATCACTTTTCTTATTCCCCATACTGTTCTTTATTCTTGTCCTTGTTTCCCCTCCTCTGACTCTTTGTATAGTTTCCCATCCCTAACCACTCCAGCAAATACTCCACCGAGGACATCAGTCCCAGTCCTGTCCAGGTGCAACTCATCCAGTTTGTACTGGTCCCGCCTATCCCAGAACTGGTGCTAATGTCCCAGGAATCTGAAACCCTCCCCCTTACATTATGCCTTCTGCCACATACTCATCTGATACATCTGATACCCATCTGGTTCACAAATGTCCTTTAGGGAAGGAAATCTGCCGTCCTTACCGAGTCTGGCCTACATGTGACTCCAGAGCCACAGCAATGTGATTGACTCTCAACTGCCCTCTGAAATGACCTAGCAAGCGACTCAGTTCAAGGGCAACTAGAGATGGGCAATAAATGCTGGCCAGCCAGCGACGCCCATGTCCCATGAATGAATAAAGAAAAATAGCTGGATGTGTTGTGCATGTCAAACAAGTAATTTCTCAGCCTGCAAACCAGGTGGTGTTGTTCCAGGAGGTTTAAACTTTAAGGGGGCAGTATGGTGGCACAGTGGTCAGCACTGCTGTCTCACAGCACCAGGGATCTGGGTTCAATTCCCAGCTTGGGTCACTGTCTGTGCGGATTTTGCACATTCTCCCTGTGTCTGTCGGGTTTCCTTCGGGTGCCCCGGTTTCCTCCCACAATCCAAAGATGTGTGGGTTCGGTAGATTGGTCATGCTAAATTGTCCCTTCATGCCAGGGGGACTAGGTAGGGTAAATGCATGGGGTTATGGGGATAGGGCCTGGATGGTTTTGTGGTCAGTGCAAACTCAATGGGCTGAATGGCCTCTTTCTGCACTATAGGATTCTATGATTCTATGATATTTCTGCTCTGACTAGCGCATGGCATGATATTAATCCTGAGATCACTGCCATTGAGGTTCTACTTTTCAACAAGTTCCTAATTCCCTATATTCTGCTTTTAGCACCTCATCTCTTTTTCTAACCTACGTTGTTTGTACCAGTGTGTACCATGACCAATGGCTGTTCACCACCCTCCCCCTCCAGAATGTCCTGTAGCTACTCCGATGCATCTTTGGCCTAGCACAAGGGAGGCAACATTCCTTGTTTGCAGCCACAGAAAAACCATCTATTCCCCTTACAATTGAATCTCCTATAACTATTGCATTCTCACACTTTTTACTCCTCTCCCATGCAGCAGAGCCAATCATAGTGCTGTTGTTGCCTTCCCCTGACAGGCAACCCCCCCAACAGCATCCAAAGGTATTTCTGTTTTGCTGGGAAATGGCCACAAGAAATTCCTGCACTGCCTACCTAGTCCTCTTCCTCTGCCTGTGGAATCTTAGCCTGCAGTGGGGCCACCTTGCTATATGTGTTGTCCACGATACTCTCCAGCTCGCAGATGCTCTACAGTGTTCCCAGCCACCGCTCCAGCTCCCAAACTCAGGCTTCCAGGGGCTGCAGCTGGAGACACTTCCTGCACATGTGTTGGACACGGGCACTGGAAATGTTCCCGGCTTCCCACATAGAGCAGGAGGAGCACACCAAAGATTTGAGCTCTCCTGCCATGACTTACCCCTTTAAATTAAGCCTTTTGGAAGATACTTAAAATCAAATAATATCAATTCTCTAAAGCTCTTCTTCCCTGGTCCTCGCTACTACAGAATAAAGCCCTTACAAACCATAAACCACAAAATAAAGACCTTACAAACTGTAAGTGATGAAAGTAGTAAATATTTACCCAACCATACTCGCCCGGTCAGCTGCTTCCACATGCCCTGCATCACTTTTGAATACGGACGTCACCTCAGGAGCTCCAAACTCCAAGCGAGCACTCAGATTTCTCAATGCACTCTCGCGCTGATTTCATTCTCTCGACTGCCTCGCCACTTACACTGTTCTCAACCTCCTGACTGCGTTTCTACACGCGTTGTTTTCAATCTCCCAGCTCTGCTCTCCTGCAAGGACACTCTTCCCCACAGTTAACCTTTCAGGTCAACAACCTTCCGAAAAATAACCTGAAACATTGACTTTACTCTTCTCTCCAGCAATGCTGCCTGGCTTGCTGAGTATTTCCAGCATTTCCTGCTTTTATTTCCGATGACTAGCATCCGCAGTGCACTTGCTTTTGTCAGCATTTCAGACATAACAGTATTCAGAAGTTGGAGAAATCAAGAGGTTTAGCGAGTATTGCAATCAATGACTTTTAAGCGTGGAAGACACTTTAAAAGCATGGATTGCAATTCCGAGATCAGCAGGACAGAGCAGGATTAAAATTCATGCAGTAAATCTTCTCATCTTGTTTAAACTGAGATGATGAACAAGTATACTGTAGAGAGTGGTAAACGTGGCTGATACCCCACCCCAAAGATATTGGGATCCATTGCAACAATCGGTTGTTCCACAAACTGAAGTTAACTAAATCTGTGCAGACACTAGAATTACGTAAAAAATTACAACACAAAAATAGACAGTTCAGCTCACCCGGTCCATCAGTGTTGATGCTGCACACACCTTCCTCTGAGCTACTTCATCTCACCATATCAGCATAACCTTCTATTCCTTTCTCCCTTGTGTACTAGCTGGCCCTTCAATGTATCCATATTTGGTTCAATACTCGCTGTGGTGCCAAGTTCCAAATTCTAACCATCTGGTGGCACAGTGGTTAGCACTGCTGCCTCACAGCACCAGGAATCTGGGTTCGAATCCCAGCTTGGGTCACTGTCTGTGCGGACTTTGCACGTTCGCTCTGCATCAAGTTCCAAATACTAACCATCTGGTGGCAGCGTGGCACAGAGGCTAGCACTGCTGCCTCACAGCACCAAGGATCCGGGTTCGATTCCCAGCTTGGGTCACTGCCTGTGCGGAGATTACACGTTCTCTGTGTGGGTTTCCTCCGGGTGCTCCAATTTCCTCCCACAGTCTGAAAGACGCGCTGGTTAGGTGCATTGGCCATGCTAAATTCCCCCTCAGTGTATCCGAACAGGCGGCGGAAAGTGTGGCGACTCGAGCATTTTCACTTCATTGCAGTGTTAATGTAAGCCTACTTCTGACACTAATAAATAAATAAACCTTAAATCCCTGGGTGAAGACGTTTCTGCTGAATTTCTGACTGGGCTTATCAGTCACTGTCTAACACTCACAAACCTTTCTAGTTTTGAACTCACCCACAAGTGGAAACCTCAGACTAGAGATAGAACTTGGGATCTTGTAGCTCAGTGCCAAACTACAAGCTGCATTAAACTCACAGAATAGTTTGTCCAACGGTACAGTAGATTTATTTTTACAAATTTGCTGCTTTGGTTCGGAGGATCACAGCCTGGAAGCCCACATTGGGGGTGAGGGTATGATAGTCAGCGGGACCTCAAGAAGTTTCTATTCATTCAACTGAACTGACAGAAAAAAAGATCAGGTAATGCACACCTCAACTCCCAATATGCGCTTGCCCCTTGCTGCAGGCACAGCATTCACACCATCGTCTTCACATCCTTTAATGTGCTAGCTTAAGTATACAGTGCAAGTTTTTTTTTAAAATATTTAATTTTAGCTCGGACAAATGATTAATTAGATACAATAAATTAAAAGTAAGTAAGAGAAAAAAACGACTACAGCGTGCTTGACATTTTGGTTTCCAGGTGCTGTTTCTTCACAATTATTTGAAAACTATGTCAGGGGTCTTTGTTTAATATTCACTGAGATTCCTTGCCGCAGACAGTTTCCTGCCCCTAGCTGTTTCAAGGTCTTAACTCTTAACTCTGGTACAATGAAACTTTTTTTTTTTGGCCCAGTGTAACCTTGCACAACAAATTCTGAAATCTAAACAATTTATCATCACAAACCGAACAGCATGACACCTGGGTAGTTGAAGGTAAACATACAAAACAGTGAGCCAGGTATTTCAGACCATCTGTATGTTAACCCTTTGACGGGGATATCTTTTTCCAAGAGGTTAAGTGCTAAGATTTTCAACATTATTTACTGCGCCTTGGGAAGAGTGTGAGTACTTAATTAGGAAGTATCCGGTCCTGGGACTTACATTTAAACTTTCAAATGGGTGTGTGGGGTAGGATTCTGTTAGAATCATAGAATCCCTACAGTGCAGAGGGAGGCCGTTCGGCCCATCGACTCTGCACCGACTCTCTGACAGAGCATCTTACCCATGCCCACCCTCCCCGCCCTATCCCTAACCCCACACATTTATCCCACTAACCCCCTAACTTACACATCTTGAGAGACTAAGGGGCAATTTATCATGGCCAATCCACTCATCTTTGGACTCTTGGAATCTTGAATTTTCATACTGCCAAGTAAAATATTTCTGAGCAGTTTCCCAGCTTCAGGCTGCACTGCCACCCCCATCCCCGCCCTCCACCCCTCCCCCATCCACCATCGGCACAAGCTATCAAGCACATACCAGCACTGTTATACCACACGATGGATAATTGCACGTGGCAGGTCACAACATAATGGACCTCTAGAATGTTTGCCAGCTGGTAGAGTGGGTGCAGGCTTCCTTGTGTTTTTAAGATGGCGCTGGACTAATTCTTGGCTGGTAGAGTAACCGCATGAATCCATAGAATCCCTGCAGTCCATAAGGAGACCATTCAGCCCATTGACACCGACCACAATCCCACCCAGGCCCTATTCCTGTAACCCCACACATTTACCCTGCTACTCCCTGACAGTAGGGTCAAGTTAGCATGGCCAATCAACCTAACCCACACATCTTTGGACTGTAGGAGGAAACCAGAGCACCCGGAGGAAACCCACGCAGACACAGGGAGAATGTGCAAACTCCACGTAGACAGTGACCTAAGCAGGAGTCGAACCCGGGTCCCTGGCACTGTGAGGCAGCAGTGCTAACTACTGTGCCATCGTGCCACCCATGATTTGGAATGCAAGTGGATTTACAGCCAGCAAGTGCACAGTCAAGGTGATCTCCTGAACTGGATTGGTTTTGACAATAGAGCGGTGGGGTAGGGTGGAGGCTAGTGATATTATCAGGACAGAAGTAGGTAATTTTTCGATGGAGAGGGTACGGCATTGAACCTGAGATGTTTCAATTCTTCGTTAACCATGCTCAAAGCAATAGCTGGATCTGGCTTGGCCACATCGAGCTCTACTGTGTTTCAGTTTCCTCTGCCAGAACCATCCTGGTGAAGAACTGAATGACCCTGCCTTTGGCCTGCAACACAAGCTCCATATGTTCAGCATCGGTTCCACCCTGTGCGCTGGCCATTGTCTCAGACAGAATCCATCTGTTCACAACCTAAGCAACATGTTTAAACTTGAGCTGAGCTCCTGTCAACATATCCTTTCCATCATAAAGATGGCCTACTTCCACTATTCTGCTTAGTTCTCCTTTCATTCGCTTACTCAGCCATTGCAAACCCCCTCTGCCCTTCTGAAACTCTCATCCTTGCCTTTATCACCTTTAGATTCCATTACTTCAGTGTTCTCATGACAGACCTTTCACACATCCAGGTTCGAATCCCGCCACAGCAGATGGCGAAATTTGAATTCAATTTTAAAAATCTGGAATTAAAAATCTACTGATGACCACTGTCGATTGTTGTTAAAACCCATCTGGTTCACTAATGTCCATTAGGGTAGGAAATCTGTCACCCTTACTTGGATGTGACTTCAGATCCACAGCAATGTGGTTGACATTAATTGCCTTCTCAAGGACGATTAGGGATGGGCAATAAATGCTGGCCCAGCCAGTGACGCCCATGTCCCATGAATGAATGGGATGGGAATAGAGGGATATAGTCCCCGGAAGGGTAGGGGGTTTTAGTTCAGTCGGGCAGCATGATTGGTGTAGGTTTGGAGGGTTGAAGGGCCTGTTCCTGTGCTGTAATTTTCTTTGTTCTTTGTTCTTTGAATAAAGAAAGAAATCACTCTTCACTAATGATCATCCTTATATTTAAATCTCTCCATGGTCTCACCCCTCCCCATTTTAGTAACACATGTATGTATACCTAGTCCCAATAAATGAGTCTACAACATGTTTACCCTATCCATTGTGAGTGATTGGTGTATTTGATACCATGATAAAAACATAATAGTTACCACCTCCAAACATACCCTAACTTCCTTCAAATCGAATAGGGGACAGCACACTTGACAACCAGAAAATCCAAGCTAAAATATGATGAAAGACCACCCCAATTCCCATACCCTCCATTTCTCTCATTCTGGCCACCCTTTAGCTCATGATAGGCAGGCATGCCGAGATCCCATTCTCTGAAGTACTACACTATTCCACCTGCAGCTTTGCTTTCAAGATTCTACTTGATGAAGCATTTGGAAACTCATCTCAAAACCATTTTTTTGCTTTGGTCCATTTTCTTAACACATCTATGAAGCATCCCAGGATGCTTTTCTATCTTAAAGCTGCCAAGTATCAGTTGTTACTTTTTAAGTATGGTCAGTTACCGTCAATACAATCAAGATTGTAATAGGCCATTAGATAAAAAAACAATCAGAACGAAGGAAAATTGATTTTAATCTTCTGCAACTCGTAATGTGGGGAAATCTCAACGTAACGGAACACAATTCTTGATATTGCTTTGGATAGACACCTGACCTAACACATTGATTGCTTACTACTGCACTTCAATAAAACTGAACTCCTGAGATTAGAACATGATAGGAATGAAGGCAGTACAACAATATATTAATTTACATTTTATAGAATAAGTGCAAATGGATTGATTTTGTGCCGGGAACCTGGATAAAGGTAAAATGACTGTCATCTTAATTAACATGCTTGATATTTTTCACGAGTAGATTTGCTTCGCAGTGTGAACAGCTGTTCCCACTCTTTCAGAATAGCATCGTGTACCCCATTTACACATTTGCTGCAAATTCGCACCAATTTTTCGCACGTGAAAGTTTATTTTTTTCCATTGAATTTTGGAATTTTTAAACATATTTGTCACTTGACCATACAGTTAGTCTGAAGCTGCAAGAGTTAGATTACTAAACTTTTTCTTTTAAATGAGAGATACCGGTCTCTTATAATTTGTAGTCAAGATGGCCTCCTGTAAGATTCCATGTTCCTTAAATTATGCCACAAAAATTAGCATGTGCACCATTTCAACGCAGGTGTGAACCCAGTTATTAGAAACGGTTAAATGGGGAGGCAATGGCCTACTGGTATTATCGCTGGACTCTTAATCCAGAAACTCAGCTAGTGTTTTGGGGACCCGGATTCGAATCCCACCAAAGCAGATGGCAGAATTTGAATCCAATAAAAAATATTTGGAATTAAGAATCGACTAATGACCATGAAACCATTGTCGATTGTCAGAATAATCCATCTGGTTCACTAATGCCCTTCAGGGAAGAAAATCTGCCGTCCTTACCTGATATGGCCAACGTGTAACGCCAGGGCCACAGCAATGTGGTTGGCTCTCAACTGGGCTCAGGCAACCAGGGTTGGGCACCCAACCAGCCAGCCGGCGACACCCATGAATGAATTTTTAAAAAAATGATCATACAATTATTGAATATCAAAGTGAGGAGATTAGACTCTCTTATTGGAGAGGATCATTGCTTGGGCATCAATGTTACTTGCTGCTTAAGCCCAAGCCTGAAAGCTGCATCTGGGGTTTTGAATGAAACTGAGCAGTTTGCAATCATCAGCAACATCCCTGCTTCTAACTTTATGATGGAGGGAATGTCATTGATGAAGCAGCTGATAGTTGGGCCTGAGGAACTGTTCCAGTGATGTCCTGGAACTGAGATGATTGGGCTTCAACAATCCTAACCATCTTCCCTTGAGATAAGTAGGACTCCAAACACTGGCCATTTTTCCCTGATTCCCGCTGATTTCATTTTCATTTTCATTTAGGTTTCCCATACTTGGTCAAATACTGCCTTGTTATCAAAGACAGTTACTCTTACTTCACCTCTGCAAGTCAGCTCATTTGTCCATGTTTGGACCAAGGCTGTAATAAGGTCTGGAGCCATGTGGTCCTTATAAAATCCAAACTGAGCATTGATTAACAGGTTATTGCTGAGTAAGAGTTGCTCGAGAGCACTGTTGATGGGTGGCACGGTGGCACAGTGATTAGCACTGCTGTCTCACAGTACCAGGGACCTAGGTTCGATTCCAGCCTTGGGTGATTGTCTACGTTCTCCCTATGTCTGCGTGGGTTTCCTCCGGATGCTCTGGTTTTGTCCCATAGTCCAAAGATGTGCACAATAGATGGATTGGCCATGTTAAATTGCTCCTTCAGTCTCCCAAGATGTGTAGATTAGGGGGATTAGCAGGGTAAATATGTGGGGTTACGGGGATAGGGCCCATGTGGGATTGTTGTCAGCGTAGGCTTGATGGGCCGAATGGCCTCCTTCTTCACTGTAGGGATTCTAAGATTCTATGACCCCTTCCATCACAATACAGATGACTGGGAGTGTACTGATGGGGTGGTGACTGCCCATTCTCCCAGTTTCTGTGAATGGGACATGCTCCAACCCACAGAATCATTTGAACTTCTTCCATTCACAATCCAGCAGGTATTAAAGTCACACTTCCCTATTACCCCTCTCCTAACCAATGTTCTTTGGTTCCCTGTTCTCCAACACACTGGGTTCAAAATCTTTGTCCTCATTTACAAATCATTCCTGGCAGCTTTGTTTAACATTCTCCAGCACCAACCAACTCAAGAACAGCTTCATCCCTGCGTCAGAATTTTGAATGGACCTATCTTGCACCAAGTTGATCCTTCTCTATACCCTAGCTATGACCCTAACACTACATTCTGCACCCGCTCCTTTCCTTCTCTAAGTATGGAATGCTTTGTCTGTATAGCGTGCAAGAAACAATACTTTTCACTGTGTACTAATACATGTGACAATTATAAATCAAATCAAATCTTTAGACGACAGTCTACACCCCCCCCACTCTACTGATTCTGGCTCCTTCACATCCACTAGTCCCTCCATACACCCTTCAGAAATCTAGTAGATCTGTCTGGAAATCCGTCTGACCTTCTCCCCTTCCTCTACCTTTCTACACATTTTTAAAAGCCGTCTCTTTGACCTTGGTTTTAGTCACTTATCCTGAATCTATCACTGCTCAGTGTCTGCTCTCCCTTCTCTGAAGGACCTCATTGATGACAAAACCTGTCTTTGAGCATTTGCGAGTTAATTTTCTCTCAGTAGTAGTTTCAAGGCCTGTGAGAGGGAACATAATGTTGAAATCAATATCTGAATCAATTGATCACATAAATAACAACAGCAACTTCCACTTATATAGTGCCTTTGATGTGAAAAAAAATCTCAAGGCACTTCACCTAAATGTAATCAAGCAAAAATGGGCATTGGACCACTGAGGGGGTGACTAAAAGCTTGACCAGAGAAGTGGGCCTTAACAAGGATCTTCAGCGAAGAGGAAAATGTTGCGAAGGGCAGGATAGTATCCTGGAATTTGGGACTTCGACATCTGTTGACACTGCTGGCAAAAGGAGTGGAATGTGTACATGAGGCTAAAGTTGGAACATGAACAAAGTTCTCAGAGGGTTGGGGGAATAGAGAAGAACATCTAGATTGGGGAGCGACCATTAAAGCTTTTCAAAATGAGACCTTGGGGGACCGGGAGTTAATGTAGGTCAGAAATAACATCTCTTAAATTTTAGTTTATTTATTAGTGTCACAAGTAGGCTTACATTAATACTGCAATGAAGTTACTGTGAAAAACCCCGAATCGCCACATTCCAGCACCTGTTCGGTTGCACTGAGGGAGAACCCAGCCTGGCCAATGCACCTAACCAGCACGTCTTTCAGAATGTGGGAAGAAACCAGAGCACCCAGAGAAAACCCACGCAGACACGGGGAGAACGTGCAGACTCTGCACAGACAGTGACCCAAGATGGGAATCGAACCCGGGTCCATGGTGCTGTGGGGCAGCAGTGCTAACCACTGTGTCACCGTGCCACCCCTAATCCTCCCAACCTACACATATTGATGTGCATTGATAGTTGGGCTAGATTGAATTTTACTGTTGTAATTTGTTTTGTGGTCAACCCAGTGTCTTCACACCTCATGTAGCTGAACTTCGAGAACTTGGATTTCCATTAGCACAAACCGATGGTTTAAGGCTACCCATGCTTACAGGTATACCCAAGGTACTGTCTGAATCTAATTGCCTAAAACTGTATAGGTATCAGAACACCTTTTGTAATTTTCATCCACTTAGAAATGTTAGGATATTTGCTGGCAGGATTGTCCAGAGATGAGTTGGAAGAATTTCAGTCTCCCAGTGACAAATCCATCCTTTTGTGTCTCGTGAGCAAATCAGTCTGGCAGGTGAATCAGCAGCAGTATGGGGTACTGCAGCCCAACATGTCTTGGGTATCAGATTGCTGAGCCAAGGATCAACTCAATTTCAGGCAAGTCATTCTGACGATAAGTAAGTAGAGCCCAAAGAAACTCCACTTCCCTTCCGCATGCCCATCAAATGGATAGTCTTCTAAATTTAATATGGGCCAGCCATTTAATTAAGGGCTGTTTTCTTTCAGGCTGAGAAAGATCCAAAATCCACAGACATGAAGTGTTCAAGTAACGAGAAACATAGGTGAAGGGCCATAGCTACAGTGCAAACATTGGCAGATTGTAGAAGAGTAGGATATGATAAAGCTAAATGTTGTGGCTGATGCAGAAACGATGTTGTTATGAAAGATTATATTGGATTAAAGGTGGCTGAAGGTAAACTAAATAAAGTGATAGAAGAACAGAGCAGGTCAACATAATTAGAACCATCTGCTCAGACGGAGGGTGAATATTAATATGGTTTGTTCAAATTGCCTGTTTCTGTGTCAAAATTTCTGTCTTTCTATGCATTATAACAGATTGGAGTTGCTCCGTCATGTATATAAGGTGCAAGTGCCAGAATTACAAATGTTAATTTCATCTGAGCCATTTCCCAGCACCAAGCATGAAGGCAGAGTACTACCCAATCAATCCTGAATTTGCTGTTCCGTAAATGGTATGCTCTGCGAGCAAGGGGTGAAACTTTGTCAGATTATGAAGACAATCCCCAATCATAAATTATTTCACACGCCATTTTAGGCCATTGGATTAAGTCTCTCTTTGTCTAATGGCCCCTGACAAGAAAAGAGTTAGAAGCTGTTACAATAGTTAAAGAAATCTGATAGAACAACAACCCTGATGACACTGATCTAAAGAAAGGTTTGGATTTGTATAGCACTGTTCACAACTTCGAGATATCCCAAGTCAATGAAGACCTTTGTAAGTATCGTCACTCTTACAATGTTGGAAATGCAACAAGCAATTTTCACACAGCAATGTCCCATGAGCAACAAGATATTGGCCAGATGAAATATTAGCCAGGATGTGTAACTCCCTCACTCTTCTTTAAATAATGTCATGGGATTTTTTCATTTATTTGTCAGGACAGATATTTGGTTTAACATTGCATCTGAAAGGCAACATTGCTGCTTCACTCATGCTTTGGAGTGGCACAGTACTGCTGCCTCACAGTGCCAGGGACCCAGGTTCAATTCCGGCCTCGGGTCACTGTCTGTGCGGAGTCTGCACGTTCTCTCCTTGTCTGCGTGGGTTTCCTCCAGGTGCTCCGGTTTCCTCCCACAGTACAGATGTGCAGGTTAGGTGCATTCCCCATGCTAAATTGCCCCTTAGTGTCCAAAAATGTGAAGATTAGGGGGATTAGTCATGGTAAATATGTGGGGTTACAGGGCTAGGGTAGGTGTGGATCTGGATAAGATGCTCTTTTGGAGAGTTGGTGCAGACTCGATGGGCCAAATAGCATCCCTCTGCACTGTAGAGTTTCTATGGTCCAAGTCCCCAGAATTGAGCTTAAACCTACAATCTCAAGTTAGAGAGGAGAGAGGGACCTTAAACCCTCATCCAATGTAGATGGAAAGGAACAGTGAGATGTGAGGAATTTGACAGTTTTAAGATCCTGAGAAAGACCAGGCGGGGGATGAAAGAAAAATGTTCAGGGTGGCAGTGATAATAGAAGTATCAATAAAATAGGCGAAGACAAAGATTGTGATCATAGAATCCCTATGGTGCAGAAGGAGACCATTCGGTACATCGAGCCTGCACTGAACAACAATCCCACCCAGGCCCTATCCCCGTAACACTATGCATTCACCCTGCTAATCCCCCTGACAAGAAGGGTCAATTTAGCATGGCCAATCAACCTAACCCACACATCTTTGGAGTGTGGGAGGAAACCCACTCGGACTCAGGGAGAATGTGCAAACTCCACACACACAGTTACCCAAGGCTGGAATTGAACCCGGGTCCCTGCCGCTGTGAGACAGCAGTGCTAACCACTGTGCCACTGAGACAGAGTACTTGGAGGCTAGTGGTGGGGAAAAATTGGCTGTCCAATGCCAAGCTTTTCTTGTGCACTATTCAGGAGTGCCCAAACGGTGCTTGTTCAATAACATTTTTTTCTGTTACTTGGAAAAGTCAATAAGTAATGAGCTTCATTCACATTGTGAGAAATGTTGAAACCCCACAGTAGCAGTTTCAAAACATTGTTTGTTTGTTTCTCGAGAAGCACCCTACTGATTTGTCTGTTTATTCTCCCAAACTAATTACACAATAAAGCTCATTTCTTCCTGTGAAATAACTACAGCTGAGTTAACTGAAGACTGTGGGAAGCTCTAATAAGAAGCTTAATTGTTGTCAGTGGGACTTGCTAAGCTTCAGTTGACCAATATTTTGAACTACATTTAACCTTGAAAAATCTATTTGGAGAAATGTTTGAGCTTTTTTTGTTTAATTATCTGGATCAGTTAGATGCAATGCAAGATCTTAATAAAATAACAAGGTTGGTATGTACATGCTAGTTGTATTTGAACACGTGATTACAATGCTAGCACAGAAAATCCTGCCAGTAAAAAATAGCACATGTTAGCCATTTTAGGATTAATTTAATGTTTGATTCTTCTTATTCAAATATCAGGACATGTTTAAAACACAGTGCAAGGATATTTCAGAAGCAGTGAATTCTAGAAATAGTGTGCTACAGAGATAACATACTATCTTAAGGTTCTGGGACCTGGGTGAAATCCAACACAGGTTAATGAGAAGAAAGGTTTTTCATAGACATTTACAACACAGGAGGCCATTTGGCCTATTGTGTCCACGCTGGTCAACGAAGATCTGAATACACTAATCCCATTTTCCAGTGCTTGGCCCATAACACTGGCAGAGAAAGTGAATATCTAAATGCTTCTTAAATGTTATGAGAGTTCCTGACTCAACCATCCTTTCAGGCAATGAGTTCCAGACTCCCACCACTCTCTGCGTGAAAATGTTTCCCCTCAACTCCCCTCTTCGCCTTCTATCTCTTACATTAAATCTATGCTCCCTGGTTATTGACCACTCTACTAATGGAAAAAAGTCCCTTCCTATCCATCCAATCTATGCCTCTTATAATCTTACCCAGCTCTATCAGGTTCCTGCTCAACCGTCGCTGCTCCAAGGGAAACAGTCCCAGCCTATCCGATCATTCCTGATGGCTCAGACCCTCCATCCTAGGCAGCATCCTGGGAAATCTCCTCTGCATTCTCTCCAGTGCAGTCATACCCTTCCTATAATGTGGTGTCAAGAACTGCACGCAGTACCCCAGATGTGGCCTCATTAGCGCTTTATGCAATTCCAGCATGACCTCCTTGCTCTTGTGTGCTATTCATTGGCTAATATGCCTTCTTAATCATCTATCTGCCCTGTCTCCTTCTTAACCTTCTACCTTCTATTGGCTAATATGCCTTCTTAACCATCTACCTGCCCTGTCTCCTTCAGGGTTCTGTGGAAATGCACTCCAAGTGCCCTCTGATCTTCAGCACTTTCTGAGTGGCACAGTGGTTAGCACTGCCACCTCACAGCGCCAGGGACTCAGGTTTGATTCCTGGCTTGGGCACTATCAGTGTGGAGTTTGCACATTGTTTGCGTGGGTTTCATCTGGGTGCTCTGATTTCCTCCCACAGTCTGAAAGACGTGCTGGTTCGGTGAATTGGCCATGCTAAATTCTCCTTCAGTGTATCTGAACAGGTGTTGGAGTGCGGCGACTAGGGGATTTTCACAGTAACTTCATTGCAGTGTTAATGTAAGCCTACCTGTGACAATAATAAATAAACTTTGAACTTTTTCCAGATCCTATTGTTCATAGTGTAATCCTTTCCCATGTTAGCCTCTGCCAGTGCATTACCTCACACTTTTCTGGGTTGAATTCCATTTGCCACTGCTCTGCTCATCTGACCAGTCCATTGACACCCTTCTGCAGTTCATGGTTATTCTTCTCACTATTTAGCACCCGACCAATTTTCGTGTCATCTGCGAACCTCTTGATCATACCCCCTACATTTAAGTCCAAATCATCAATGTGCATCACAAATAACAAGGGCCCCAACACAGAAACCTGCGGAACCCCACTAGAAACAAACTTCCAGTGACAGAAACTGGTAGCTAGCAATAACAAATTGGCAATTTCAGAGAGAGGTAACAAGGTGCACGGTTGACTGGTGCACGGGAAGCAGAAGTACAGCATACCAATTAGTAATAGGGTACTTTTGGTGGCTAAGGATAATGGACAACATTGAAGGAATTTTACTCTGCATATGCAGTGTACTACAGTAAGTCCTCACTTACAGTTGTAGTTGCGCTTGATACGTACAACTTCAGGTGAAGCAACTTTAAGCGAATCAGATTTTCACCTTATAAAAGCTGTAGTTTTATTCTGCAGGACCTTTCCCATCAAAAATTGTAAATATTGTACTCTGCATGTTGAAATAAAGTACATTCCTCAATTCATAAATGAAATAACTAGTAAAATATAATAAATTTAAAAGTATAATGTAATTATAATAATAATTAGTTAGGGGGAGGTATTGGCCTAATGGTATTATCGCTGGTGAACCAGGTTCGAATCCCACCATGGCATATGGTGGAATTTGAATTCAACAAAAAAAATCTGGAATTAAGAATCGACTGATGACTATTGTCGATTGTCGAAAAATCCCATCTGGTTCACTAATGTCCTTTCGGGAAGGAAATCTGCCATCCTTACCTGGTCTGGCCTACATGTGACTCCAGAGCCACAGTAATGTAGTTGAACCTCAACTGCCCTCTGAAATGGGCTAACAAGCCAGTCACCACCATTTTTTCAAGGGCAACTAGGGATGGGCAATAAATGCTGGACATCCAGCGATGCCCATGTCCCATGAATGAAGAAAAAAAAAGTCTTTCTACTTACCACTCCTTTGTTAACTCTCTCCTGCAGGCCAACTCTCTCCCACTCACTGACTCTCCCCCACTCACTCACTGCTTCCCTGCCTTCACCGTGAGTGAGGGCTCAGTGATGATGTAGCGAGAGGGAGTGAGCATGTGAGGGGCCAGAGGAGCTGCAGGTAGGAGAGTCAAGGAGGGAAGCTTTGAGTGGGAGAAACAGCAAGTGGGAGAAAGTCTCGGCAAGTGGGAGAGGCCACTCCAAAATGGTACCAATCGGATCATGCACCCTCAGTTGGCCCTGGTGCGAAACAATGCAAAAACAAAAGTCCTAATGCTAATCCGAACACATCGGCCACACTAAAGTGAAAGGACACTTCATGAGGCAACTTAAAATGGGGACTTATGTTATACCTGATCTTGGAGCACTCTATGTTGTCAGTAAGTGATGAAAGTTGGTAAATGTTCCATTCGCTGACATGAATGGAATGGGAAAAGAATCAGAATTGCAGGGTTTGGGTGATGCAATAAAATAGACACTGGTCTTTCTTTGTAAATCGATGAGACAAAATTTCTTTATGTTTGCCTGAGTTAAGCAGCTTGTACGAAACAAGCTTTATCTGACAGTTATTAGGGGTCATTGGCATAACTAGGATACAAATGACACTAAATCAGCTCTCACACAGAATGGCCAATGGGACATAATGGAAATGGATCACATTGGTACTTTATAGCTGTCCTACCAAAATTGGGATTGAGAAACATTGTTGGCGCTGAACAAAAGAGGATTCACACTCCATTTAACCTGACCCGAGGAGAGTCTTGTGACACACCGAAGAGTGCTTTACCTCCAAGCCAGAAGGTCTGGGTTCAAGTCCCACTCCAGGACATGATGGTCATAGAAGATGGCCAAAGTGGACAGTAACAAATCAGCCACTCTTTATGCACCCCACCTGATTTTCATTACCATTGACGTTAAGGTATCTCCTACTCTGTCCCTTAACAATCCTATGTACGCGTACACCATTTTGAAATTTTACAGGGATTTTTCAAATGGACAAGGCAGGCCATGAATGCCAGTGTCCTTCAGCACTAATTCTCACATCGGAGTAAAGGGCCAGTGGGAATGTACTTCACGTGCTTAGAACTGACTTTTGGGATATTTCTTTGATGCCTACCTGCATCAACAAACAAACATTTTTTGTGGATTACCTACCTGGGGGAGAGATCACTCGAGCATCCATCTGCCATGGACAATGCTGCTCAGATTGGTCCCTGGAGAAGAAGCAGATGATTTTTTTTCCCCCTTCATTTGGGGATTTAGAGAACAGGTGAAACCTATTGGTAGGACTCGCAAACACCCTTGGTAAAGCCAGTATGCCTGATCTGACTCAGTGTATTACCAACCACCAAAAGGGTGGCATGGTGGCATAGTCGTCAGCACTGCTGCCTCACAGCACCAGTGATCTGGGTTCGATTCCTGCCACTGTCACTGTCTGTGTGGAGTTTTCATCTTCTTCCCGTGTCTACGTGGGTTTCCTTCGGGTGCTTAGGTTTCCTCCCCCAGTCTAAAGATGTGTAGGGTAGGTGGATTAGCCATGATAAATTCCCCCTTAATATTCAAAGGTGGATTAGCCATGGCAAATGTACAGGGTTACGGGGAGAGGATGGGGAGTGAATTTGGTTAAGGTGGTCCTTTGGAGAATCTATGCAGATTTGGTGGGCTGAATAGCCTCCTTTTGCACTGTTCAAATACACAGAGGGCCCGATTTTACCAAAACTTCCCGCCCGTTTTCGGGCGCGGAATCGCAGTAAAGTTGGGCGTCGGGCCTATACCGCGATCTGCACCCGATTCCGAGCAGATCGTGGCTTTACGGACACCCGATTCGGGCGCGGGTCCAGTCCGCGCCCGAATCGGGCGGCCCGACGATTTAAATGCATTTGCATGCATTTAAATCGACTTAATGAACTGCGCGCCCAACTCTACCACCAAATCCCACTTTACCGTCTTCTGGCCCGTTCCGGGTCCGCACTTTTAGCGACCTGCTAAATAAAAATCCGAAGCGAATTTCTATTCTGCAGGGGAACCTCTGAAGCCCTCTCTGCCCTTGTGAAGTCACCATCCTCCTCGACCATCCTTCACAGACCCCCCCGCTAACCACCCTGGCAGACCCCCCCCTCCCCCCCCCACCCGCCGGATCAGACACCCCTGGGAGGCAGGCCTCCCTTGGCAGAGCACACCCCCAACCTACCTCGATTGCTGATCTCCCTCCACCATCCTTCCGACCTGTAGTCCTTCGAGAGCCTGCAGCACCTTCCTGCCTTCCTGGCCTTCCGCTGGCATCCGCCGGAGGAGGGGGGCGGGCTCATTTGGATTCCTGGTTGAGGGGGGGGGAAGGATGCACTTGGGAGAATCTTGCAAACTGAAAATAATGTAGCATCCTCTTTGTGCTGCCTAATTATCTATGGGAAAGGTAATTAAACTACAGTGTCCTCGTGAGCAATTAGTGACCTGTATAATACATTTGTGATCTGTAACTGGATTGTTGATGTCCCTGTAGCCATGAGCCAGGTGGTCAAATCTTCAGAGTCATGTGGTGAACTTGGAAGAATTGTCCCCGTGGTGGAACTTGGTTGGGAAATAAGATTCAAGGAGATTACTAAATCTGGGAAATCAACCATAGTGAAAAGAAGTTTGTATTGGCAACTCTTCTCTCACATTCCATGGCAGATGTGCCCCTACTTATGAATGTGATTTGCATGGGCAACATTGGGTGCAGCTAATCTGCCTCTGGAGCAGCCTTGGATCCTTTCTTTCATCTTGTTTTCATCTGAACATTGCACAGAATTAGAGGAATCCCCTTTGGAAGATAATGTCAAAGTTATAATTGCAGGGACTAAAAACCTGACAGTCAAAAATATTTCAAAATATGGATGGGGGGATATATATTTTGAAATATTTTCCCAAATTTTTGACTGTCAGGTTTCTAGTTCCTGCGATTATAATTTTGACATTATCTTCCAAAGGGAATTCCTCTAATTCTGTGCAATGTTTAGATGAAAACAAGATGACAAAGGATCCAAGGCTGCTCCAGAGGCAGATTAGCTGCACCCAATGTTGTCCATGCAAATCACATTCATAAGTAGGGGCACATCTGCCATGGAATGTGAGAGAAGAGTTGCCAATACAAGCTTCTTTTCACTATGGTTGATTTCCCAGATGTAGTAATCTCCTTGAATCGTATTTCCAACCAAGTTCCACCATGGGGACAATTCTTCCAAGTTCACCACAGGACTCTGAAGATTTGACCACCTGGCTCATGGCTACAGGGGCATCAACAATCCAGTTACAGATCACAAATGTATTATACAGGTCACTAATTGCTCACTAGGACACTGTAGTTTAATTACCTTTCCCATAGATAATTAGGCAGCACAAAGAGGATGCTACATTATTTTCGGTTTGCAAGATTCTCCCAAGTCCATCCTCCCCACCCCCCCTCTCTGCTCTCTCTGCTGTTCTTTTCTTTTGCGCCTGGGCACGCTTCTTCAGATTTTTTTTGAACTGCGCATCTGGGCTCGGATCTATTTGACGCACAGATTCGGCACTTAGACTCAAAATGGTAAAATCAGGCCCAGAGTCTTCTCCCAAGGCCATGAGTTGTGACTTCTCCCAAGGCCATGAGTTGTGACTTCTCCCAAGGCCATGAGTTGTGATTCCCAGCTTAGGATCAGGGGCTGAAGTGGGCTTCCCATCAGGTACCCTACAAAAGGCAGATGGGAAATCCACAATAACATAAGAAGTAGAAGCAGGAGTGGCCACCAGGCCCTTCAAGCCTGCCCCGTCATTCAATCTGATCATGGTTGATCTATAACTGGCCTCAACTCCTTTTCTGTGCCATTTCCCCATAGCCCTCTATTCCTCGATCCATCAAATGTTTATCCACCTCCACTTTAAATACTTCCAATGATCAAGGCTCTACCACCCTTTGGACTAGAGAGTTCCAGAGATTCACCACCCTCTGAGAAGAAATTTCTACTCAACTCAGTTTTAAATGACCGATCCTTTATCTTGTAGTTATGTCCCTTGTTTGAGACTCTCCCAAAAGTGAAAACATTGCTCCATCTACTCTGTCAAGCCCCCCAGGATCTTATATGTTTGATAAGGTAACCCTCACTCTTCTGAATCTAATCTTTCTGAAGCAACCCCGCACTGATTGAATGTAACTGAATCCCCTGCTGAGCTCCAACCAATATTATGAGTGAGACCCCAATAGAAGCCCTCATGGAATTTTGGCAGTACATTGTTTGGATTCAATCACACTAGATTTTGTTGGATCATAGCAAAGAGACTGAGTTGACAGGAATGCGAGCCAATACATCTGCTGCATGACTTTTAATGTTTTATAATCATAAACATGAGTGGACAAATGTTATTTTCAAACTGCACGTTCAAAAGCTTTGCAATTGAACAAAACTTCTTCCAAATCAGATTTAACCCCTTCAAGTCATCAGTGAGTTGATATCAAAGCCTCATACAATGCAGAACAGGCCCTTAGGCTCATTGAGTATGTATCCAGATGAGAGAAACATTTAATCCCATTTACCAGCATTTAGCCCATAGTCTTGAATGTTATGACTTGCCAAGTGTTCATTCAGGTACTTCCAGGCAGTGCATTCCAGACCGCCACCACCCTCTGGGTAAAAATGTTTTTCCTCACATCCCCTCTACACCTCCTACCCCTCACCTTGAACTTATGTCCCCTGGTGGCTGATCCTTCAACTAAAGGGAACAGTTGCTCCCTATCCACTCTGTCTATGTCCCTTATAATCTTGTACACCTCAATCAGATCGCCCCTCAGTCTTCCCTGCTCCAACGAAAACAAGCCTATCCAACCTCTCTTCATAAGTTACATATTCCATCCCAGGCAGCATCCTGATGAATCTCCTTTGCACCCCCCCACCCCGTGCAATCACATCCTTCCTACAATGTGGTGACCAGAACTGCACACAGAACTCTAGCTGTGGCCTCACCAAAATTCTGTACAACTCCAACATGACTTCCCTGCTTTTGTAATCTTTGCCTGAATTGAGAAAGGCTGCTATGGTATGAATGCTATGCAAATCTGTATGTGAACAAAGCCCATTGACAGTGCATTTGACTCAACCTGTATTATGGACCAGGTATAGCTGAATAATTTCCATCTGTCATGAAATGATTCATTTATGTCTCATTTTCAACTCCTACACACACAACGCTATAACATATGGTGAACTGTGTGCCCATAATCGTAAAAGTGTTGTTACTGAAGAACGAGACAAGCTGTGTTGACAATGGAGCAATGTCTATCATCTTAGATGGATGATAGCAGCCCTGTGCATGCTGAACATGTCTCATACAGTACGCTGGCTATGCAATAAACCTTCTGATGTGTACTTGTGTTCGGGGTGGCACAGTGGTTAGCTTTGCTGCCTCACAGCACCAGGGACCTGGGTTCAATTCCCACCTTGGGTCACTGACAGTGGAGAGTCTGCACATTCTCCCCATGTCTGTGTGGGTTTCCTTCGGGTCCTCCTCCACAGTCTGAAAAACGTGCTGGTTAGGTGCATTAGCCATGCTGAATTCTTCCTCAGTATACCCGAACAGGCGCCGGAGTGTGACGAGGGGATTTTTACAGTAACATCATTGTAGTGTTAATGTAAGCCTGCTTGTGACATTAATAGGGTGACACTGGTCACCCTATTATAGAAAGGATATTATTAAACTAGAAAGAATGCGGAAAAGATTTACTAGGATGCTACTGGAACTTGATGGTTTGAGTTATAAAGAGAGGCTGGATAGACTGGGACTTTTTTCTCTGGAGCGTAGGAGGCTGAGGGGTGATCTTATAGAGGTCTATAAAATAATGAGGGACACAGATCAGCTAGATAGTCAATATCTTTTCCCAAAGGTAGGGAAGTCTAAAACTAGAGGGCATAGGTTTAAGGTGAGAGGGGAGAGATACAAAAGCGTCCAGAGGGGCAATTTTTTCACACAGAGGGTGGTGAGTGTCTGGAACAAGCTGCCAGAGGTAGTAGTAGAGGCGGGTACAATTTTGTCTTTTAAAAAGCATTTAGACAGTTACATGGATAAGATGGGTATAGAGGGATATGGGCCAAATGCGGGCAATTGGGATTAGCTTAGGGGTTTAAAAAAAAGGGACGGCATGGACAAGTTGGGCCGAAGGGCCTGTTTCCATGTTGTAAACCTCTATGACTCTAATATGGGATTCATGCATCACATTTATGGTAAGTATTTTATAAAGTGAATAAACCTTTGAAACTTTAAGTTGTGCAATATTAGAGACCCACTTGTTAGACTAATGGGAAAACAAAACAAAATTTGCTTGTATATCTGAAATGTATTTTACTGAACACTGACTATTGTCAGGTAAACAAAACAAGGGCAACTAGATTGTCACCTCATGTTACACAGTCATGTAGCTGCAGGAAGTACTGATGTAATTTGATTTATTATTGTCATATGTATTGGGATACAGTGAAAAGTATTGTTTGTTGCGCGCTATACTGACAAAGCATACTGTTCATAGAGTACAATGGGGACAAGAAAAGCAGAATGTAGGACTACAGTCATATCTGGGGTGCAGAGGAAGATCAATTTAATATAAGGCAGGTCCACTCAACGGTTGCACTTTCTGCTGAATTGTCGAAATATAAGGCATTAGCGGGATACATCGAATCGCTACAGAAGGAGGCCATTCAGCCCATTGAGTCTGCACCGACCACAATCCCACCCAGGCTCTATTCCTGTAACCCCACATATTTACCCTGCCAATCCCCCCCCGACACTAGAGTCGATTTAGCTTGGCCAATCCACCTAACCTGCACATCTTTGGGATGCACAACAACACCCCTAACAGCCGAGGGACCAAGCGTGTCTCCCAATGATGCCCACCGCCTGCTGAAGAAATGCGGAGAGCAACCCTTCCTAATGCACGTTTCCAACACAGACTGAAAGCACTTAATGAAATTCACAGCCAGCCTCAGATTCACTGTGAGACAAACGGCCCAAAATCTATCAGCTGTCGGCTGCCCACTGCCCAAGATAAGGGCGCTGACAGGATGAACTGCTGAGAAATGGGATCGATAGAAAATGTTACAGTTGGCCATGACTTGTCGTTTAATGTGTCAAAGCGAAGCGACGGGGAGGTCTGTCAAAATGTACAAAGAGTCTGAAAGAAATACAAACAAATTGTGTGTGAGACAGAGAGGGGCGGGGAATAACGTGGTAAGATTCCAAAAATAGTTTAAAGAAAGCAGCACCCCAGATTGCTTTTGGAATGTGTGGCTTCTACCCCGTGCATGAATAAATAAGTTAAGCAACAATAAATGGTGGGAAGGAAAACAACAGCATTTCAACACAGGTCGGTGCATACTTGCAGGAGTTTTGTTGCCATTAAATTGCCTCCACACGCCAGGAGGCAGATAATAAATTCAAAATAGAAACAAAAGCACAGCACACGACAGGTACGATACATCGCCCCCAGCAACCTCTCAAAATCTCAGTGTCGTCCAAGCCACCCCATGGAGACTCCATGTATACTATAAACCTTGAATAGTTTTATACACAGACTGGAATAATCCAAACTGTCACACAGGTCAACAAGAAATATTTTAAACCCACTTATTAAAGCGTAGCTGGGCAAATCAGGCAACAATTATGGAATTGATTTATTACTGGGGTGGCACAGTGGTTAGCACTGCTGCCTCACAGCGCCATAGACCCGGGCTCAATTCCAGCCTCAGGTCACTGTCTGTGTGGAGTTTGCACGTTCTCCCTGTGTTTGCGTGGCTTTCCTCCAGGTGCTCCGATTTCCTCCCACAATCCAAAGATGTGCGCGTTAGGTTGATTGGTCATGCTAAATTGACCCTAGTGTCAGGGGGATTAGCAGGATGGATGTGTGGGTTACAGGACTGGGGTCTGGGTGTGATTGTGGCAGACTCGATGGACCGAGTGGCCTCCTTCTGCGCTGTAGGGAATCTGTGATTCTACTGTCACATGTATTGGGTTACAGTGAATAGTATTGTTCTTTGCGTGCTACACAGGCAAACCATACTGTTCAAAGAGTACATAGGGGAGGAGGAAAGGAGAGGGTGCAGAATATAGTCTTACAGTCAAAGATAATGTGTAGAGAAAGATCAGCTTAATATAAGTCCATTCAAAGGTCTGATAGCAGCAGGGAAGAAGCTGTTCTTGAGTCGATTGGTTGGTAATTAGTTTTGCCTTTCGCCAATTATGGTATTGTGGCCATGGACAAAGTCAAAATGCTTTCATAAAATAAACTAGTAGGGTGCTGGAATTTTAAACATTTACAAAAATAAATTAAAATGACACCTCTCCCTCAAATGAAGCATTATGCATTTAGTCTAAAGTTGTCACGGCGGACCAATTAGCATATGTACTTTGCAAAGTACTTGTTGGCAAAGCCCACTTTAAACTTGAGAGAAACATTGCCAGCAGTACCACTATCTGGTCAACCCTTGACATTTTGGAATTTATTTTTTTTGAGAGGTTTATGCATCAACTTGGGTGGAAAGAAGATGAATTCTCTCAGGAAGGCTTCAGTTTCTCTTTCTGTTGCCTCTCGTGTTCATATTTATTGGATTGGATTTAGTTTGCAAACGTGGTTTCCTCTCTGGATTTCATTGTGAGTCAGTTTATTTGTTTTCTGTCGCCGGGGAGTTTGTGTCTTCCCTCCACCGCCTCCTCCTCCTTTCACTGTCTGCATGCACCATCCTTTGAAAATACCTCAATGTGCTAAACCGATTGCGTTATATTAAATGATATCCAACCAATATCACAGAAATTGCCCATTCGGTCCATCTTGGGCTATGTTGCTTTTTATGCTTCCCCCTTTACATCATCTAATTGAATAACATACCCTTCAATTCCTTCATCTAGGTTCCTTTTAAACTGAATCAACGGTGGTCGCCTCGACTGTTCAATGTGGTAGCAAGACGCACATTCCCGCCCCTTCCTTTCTGAAGAGATTTCCCCTGAATTCCTTCTTGAATTTATTAGTGTTCCTTCCCTCCTTCCCCTCCTCATTTTGCACTTCCCTATAAACGGTAACATTCGCCATCAAACCCCCTGAATAACCTTAAAGGCCCTTTAAAAAATAACCCTGCTGCAGGGCCCTTCAAGCTTATTTTGTTAAAACGTGTGGTTATGTCTAGGGCATGTGACTCAATATATGATGACCCCCAGTTGTGGAACGCATCCAGTTAGGTATGGATACAGGGCTGAAAGATTAATTTCTTGCGTGGTCAATGCTCTTTTTTTAGCTATGTCACAGATAGACTTAGTGGGTGGAAGATCACATTAATAAGGGGACTTTTAAAAGAAAAATGGCCCTACTTGATGCCCATATCTTCTATTGCCTGACCCTTGAGACTGGCAATGAAGACATTTCTTTCAGCGTTTACTCACCGGGGGTCAAAAAGGCTCAATCATTGGCAAAAAGTAATTTCAGTGGAAGAATGCTGAAAAAAAAATCAATCTTTTTTTTCTTAAGTGCAACATTTGTTTCCTTGACCCTAGCATATTAGCTCAAGTTCCTTTTTTGTCTAAATGGATAACGCACAGACCAACACATAACAGCCTAAACATGCAACAGTTCATTTACACATCTGGTTCTCACCCCCGGGGCATTAAACTTTGGGTGCTATTCCACTCAGAAGATAGAAGTTACCTGGCAGTTATCAGACCATTTTTTTGTTGAGGTAATTCTATTTTTGTATGTCTTTGCAATGAAAAGCTCCTTTACTTCGGTACTTCTGTGATTTAATATTAAACGGAAGATGGAATCTGATCAGAAAATGTTGGAAGATAATCTTAGCATCTGTGGAGAGAGAGAGAGTTCACCTTTCAGATATCTGAAGAGGAGTCATATTGGACTTTGTCTCTCTCTCCACAGATGCTGCCGGACCCGCTGAGTTTTTCCAGCATTTTCTGTTCCAGATTTTCCAGCATCCGCGGTATTTTGCGTTGACAGAACTTCCACATTTTAGCAAGCACCTGAAATTGATGGCAGGTTCACCTAACGTCTGGGGGGGGGGGGGCGGGGGGGGGGGGGGGGGGGAGAGGGGGGAGCAAAAAATCGGAATAATAGGTCTAGGAGCTGGGGAAAGCCTAGAACCTGAAATGCTAACCTCTTCCCCATCCCAGCACACACACACACAGTGATTTATTTAATTCGATTTATCATTGTCACATGCACAGTATACAGTGAAAAGTATTGTTTCTTAATAAGGGATATTCAATGACTTTGCAATTGCAGCAATCGGAAGCTGATATAAATGATAATCATTCGGGTATGGATGAATTGGGGGGTACAGACGGCTAGAGACCACAGTGAGGACGATAGAACGCTTCAAGAAACGGGGGACAATTGTGAATTCGTCTAAAACTTTTAATTAATCTGACATTTTTAAACACAAGCTGCTGAAATATCACACTAAATGCCCATTTTAATTACACTCAGTACTGGGTTCTACCTATCACACCAACTTACCCAAAGTTTATTTTTACAGATGTGTACAGAATGTATGATTTCCATTCGACCCAGTATGCTTCGATCGCTTAACAGCCATCCACCCGACTTCTCAAGTAAACTCGGCTTAATACTTTATGAATGAAGAATGCATTGCAGAATGCTCCCCCTCCGCCTCGTTCATGCCAATTTGCAACTGCGAGTCATGACAAGGAGAAACGCTTTTACCTGGAATGATTGCTCAGCTCCCGATATCTGGCAACTTGCTGCACCAGGACACACAGCAATGCGCTCTCACTCTTCCGGGAGGGAAACCTGTTGAGTTCTTGGGGAAACTGAGTGAAGTTCAAGCACTCTTTGGACTCGCAAGTCTGCAATGTGGAAAACGCCCACTTGCTGATCTCACCAAAGCACACCAATAGAAGTTAACTCTTCCAGGCCGCTCACCCCGGTCCCCTGCGCGCTGTTTTATTTCTTTGGGACGGGGCTGTCTCTCTGGTGGTGAGCTCACAGGTGGAGGAGTCAGGTTACACGGTGCCATGCTGGGGAGGAGGATGTTACGAGAAGCTTTGTCAGTCTGTCCTTCCTGCACAGAAAATCAACTCGCGCTGAGTTAGTCACTCATTCAAAAATGTGGTTATTGCCTCTCCGTTCGCTGGCAGAGCAACCTTGTACTCACTCCCTTGCAAAGGAATTCGCAACCCCATGGGAGCCACTTTAGGAGCACACCATTATTTCATTGGAGCTTCTGAAAATTATTCCTTCAATAATCCGGGTAAAACTAGGGGAAGAGACGAGTTTAGCTTTGTGAGGGAGAATAGTAGTAACAGGGACTTCAGCTCTGTCCACATACATGGAACATAGAAAAATAGAAAAAAGGAGCAGGAAGGAGGAGGCCATTCAACCCTCCAAATCTGCTCTGCCATTCATTATAATCATAGCTGATCATCCAATTCAGTAGCCTGATCCCCCCCTTCCCCCCATATTTTTTGATCCCCTTCACCCCAAGTGCCTCTAACTGCCTCTTGAAAACACTAAGGCTGGAATTTTATCGGCACACCCGCCCCAATTACGGGGGCAGGCGACGCTCGGATGGTGGCACAGTGGTTAGCACTGCTGCCTCACTGCGCCAGGGACCCGGGTTCGATTCCTGGCTTGGGTCACTGTCTGTGCAGAGTTTGCACATTCTCTCCGTGTCTGCGCGGGTTTTGTCCGGGTGCTCCGGTTTCCTCCCACAGTCCAAAGATGTGCAAGTTAGGTGGATTGGCCTTGCTAAATTCTCACTCAGTGTACCCGGACAGGTGCCGGACTGTGGCGACTAGGGGATTTTCACAGTAACTTCATTGCAGTGTTAATGTAAGCCTACTTGTGACTAATAAATAAACTTTTTACTTTAAAAGAATGGCATTCGCCAGTGGCCTGAGTGGGATTGTACGAACCTTGGGCGGATGTGCCGGTAAAATTCCACCCTCAATGCTTTGGCCTCAGCTGCTTTCTGTGGTAGCGAATTCCACAGGCCGACCACTCTCTGGATGAGGAAATTTCTCCCCATCTCTGTCCTAAACTGTCTACCCTGTGCCCTCAGACTGTGACCCTTGGTTCTGGACACCCCCACCATCGGGAATATCTTGCTTGCATCTATAGCAGTAATATAGCTGTTTTTATTCAAGGCACAGAATGAGGCAACAGTAACCAACCCAAGATCACATCTCACTTCATTTGAGTAAGATTTGACACGCCCGCTCAGTTGGATTAATGCCAAATGTGGTGAGGTTTGGCAGGTTTTACACTTTCTTTTCTCTTTCTCTCTCATTCACTCCCACATTTCTTTTTCCCATGAAACTGGTTGCTTATGTTCTATCTTGATGTCCTCTTCATCTATTTCAGCCTATCATCATCACATCTTTACATTTCCTTCCTCGTCACCCTTTGATTGCTGTGATTCTTTCATGCATTTATCTTAACCATCCCTCAATCTGTTTAAAATCAACAGGTGAACGATTGTGAGGAGGCAGTGGCATAGTGGTATCGTCACTGGACCAATAATCCAAAGACCCATGCTCTGGGGACCCGGGTTTGAATCCCACCAAGACAGATGGTGAAATTTGAATTCAATAAAAAAAATCTGGAATTAAGAATCTACTGATGACAATGAAACCATTGTCGGAAAAACCCATTTGGTTCACGAATGTGATTTAGGGAAGGAAATCGGCCGTCCTTATCTGGTCTGGCCTACATGTGACTTCAGATCCACAGCCATGTGGTTGACTCTTAAATGCTCTCAGAGATGGGCACTAAATGCTGACCCAGCCAGAGACGCCCACATCCCATGAACGAATAAATAAAAAACACATTCAAATGACACATGCAGAGGAATTGCACTTGAAAACCAGTCCTTACCAGAGAACAATGAATCCCACAGAATCCCTGGGCCAGCCTGCCACATCTGCTCCAAATGGGCATCAAACTCCAGCCTGCTTTAGGCCAGAGACTTCTTCAATATAAGTATTCTCCTCCTATACTCATTCTTCTTGGTTTCTCTGCTCAAAGGCAGTTCTGGCCCACAGTGCCAGAACCTCCAGGAAATGCAGGGCAAGTAGGAGCGGGGATCGAACCCTATGACATTGGCCCCAATCTGATCCATGGGGCTGTGGTGGGAATCACGCACACTCACATGCATGTTGTCGCCTGGAGCTATGGAGACTGCTGGTAGAAGCTCCAATTTAATTCCATCACATAGCTGACCAGGAATCTCTCCCACTCTCACCATCTACCACCAGCATGTGTTGAAAGGATTTACAAGTTGATTATCAAAGTCTTTGGCCATATTATAAATGCACCTTAATTGGTCATCAAATCCCAAAGTGGGACTTGAACCCAGAGCTTCTGGCTCAGAGGCTGGGACACTACCCACTGCATCATGCAGTCTCCTGTATGCAGGAGCCCAGTTTCAATATCAGGTACCAATAGGGCAGTGTGCACTGCTTACCTGGTGAAAATGAAAGACGTGTGTTGAGTGACCTAACAATTTAAGACTGTTGGAGGATGTTCAACAATTAGTCAAATTTTTACTTTTATGGGACCAGGAGCCATAGAAAGCATCCTTTCTGGATGTATCACAGATTGGTATGGCTCCTGCTGACAGCAAGAAACTACAAAGGGTTATGAACGTAACCCAAATCCATCACACAAACCAGCCTCCCATCCATTGCCTCAGGAAAGCAGCCAGCAAGGACTCCACCCACCCCAGACATTCTCTCTTCCATTTTCTTCTGTCGGGAAAAAGATACAAAAGCCTGAGATCACGTGCTAACTGATCCAAGAACAGCTTCTTCCCTGCTGCCATCAGAGGTTTGAATTGACCTACCTTATATCAAGCTGATCTTTCTCTACATCCTAGCTATGACTGTAACATTACATTCGTCACCCTCCTTCCTTCTCCCCTATGTACTCTATGAATGGTATGCTTTGTCTGTATCGCGCGCAAGAAACAATACTTTTCACTGCACACCAATACATGTGACAATAATAAATCAAATCAGATCAAAGGAGCAAGCTGATTCTTGCTGAGTTCACACAAAACACCATATCCCACCTCCCGCCTGGGCAAGACCACACTCCCCCTCCAGGATACCCCCCAACCCTCTTCCCAACTGCCACCCAACCAGGATAACCTCCCAACCCTGCTGTTTCCTCTTCTCAGGTACGACATCTTAACTTGGCAACCAGGTAATTTTCTGTCCTATCCCAACTAACTGTAGAGTGGCACCCATTGGCACTAAAAACTCTCCAGTATTTAAAAATGGTTTGGTCCTCTTTATGCCAGTGTTAGGGGGAGGGTGGGGGTGCCGGGGGGGGGGGGGGGGGGTGCGGGGGTGCGGGGTGGAGGGTGGGAGGGGTGGTGGGGGAGGTGGCGAAGACCCTGCAGCTACTTTGCCAATTTCATATGTACTTTGGGGGCAGAGATCAAAAACTGCCCCTTCAGGTTTACCTGAGAAGCAGTTTGGAATTTCTTCTCCCTCTAATCTTTCAATGGTGCCTGCTTTCTCGAATTATCTGCCTCACATTAATCAAGTTTTAACCTTTTGAACCTGTTGCTGACCATGAAATCATTTTTATTCAACAGTTGACTTCTGTTTTACATTCCTTCCTGTTCTGCTGCCTTCACATGCGTCTGCTTCAATTACAGACAACGTGATAATACACAGACCAATCCGTGCAAGTTAGACAGGTATTCTGGACTGGAGTTTGACACAAAAATCAAGGCGAATACTGCAGATCACCAGTAAGGCGGGTGAGGGACTGAACCAAGAAACCTTTTCAGGTGGATGTGAAAGATCCCATGAGAATATTTGAAAGAGGAGCAGCCAGGTTAAAGTTTTAAGTTTATTTATTCGTGTTACAAGTAGGCTTACATTAACACTGCAATGAAGTTACTGTGAAAATCCCCTAGTCACCACACTCTGGCGCCTGTTCGGCTACACTGAGGGAGAATTTAGCATGGCCAATGCACCCTAACCAGCACGTCTTTCAGGAGGAAACCGGAGCACCCAGTGGAAACCCACGCAGACTCCGCACAGACAGCGACCCAAACTGGGAATCGAACCCGGGTCCCCGGTGCTGTGAGGCAGCAGTGCTAATCACTGTGCCACCATGCCGCCTCCCTGGTGTCCCGAACAACATTTATCCCTCAATCAAAATCACAAAAATAGCTTATCTGGTCATTATCACATTGCTGATTGTGGGAGCTTGCTCTGCGTAAATTGGCTGCTCTGTTTCCTACACTGCAAAGTGACAATGGGCTGGATTCCCTCGCTTCCCCACATGGTGTGCCATTGGTCAGCAGTGGGATCTTCCAGTCCCATCGCCATCAACAGGGCATGTTCACATCCTCTGTTCCTGGGGAATGCGGGGGCGGGTTGCCGTATGCAGGCCAGAACATCCCGCTAGTGGGAATGGCTGGAAAATTCCGCTCTATATTTTTAAAGCATTGCATTGGCTGTAGAATGCTTTGAATAGTGCAATATAAATGCAAGAAAATGAACCGTAGAACCTTTCTTTGGGAAAGTAATTAAGTTAAATAGATGCCATGATTGTTTGTGCAATGTGACAAAATTGGGGAGATGGGTTGAATAGTCCATTTTTCGCGATTCCATACCTTGTTGTGGAAAGGAGATTTTAGGTCAAGATATTATCATGGAATATTAACTCACATGCTGCACGTACAGTGTAAAAATTCTTGGGGGTTAAAGGTAATTTTTAATTGTTACTTCACATGGATTTAGGAGAGGTGAACACTCCAGTTTGACTGTTTACCATGTATGTAGGACCCAGAGCAGGCCATTTGATTCAACCATTTTTTTAGTTATAGCAGCTGTATCTTCCATCATCTTTATCCTCATTTCTTCTTCAACTCCATTCATCCTGCTGCCTCCTGGATAAAGATATATCTCACCTTGAAACGCCTCCATTGCCATTCTATTTCTTGCTGGTGCAACGTAAGCCACATTGATTAACTCAGATTATGTCAAGATTCCCCCACTAAATGCATGAACATTTTCATCTTTTTATCTTCACATTCCCCTTTTCACCCCATCAATCTTCTCAGCTCCAGACAATGTTACTCAAAGTCATCCAATCCCTCATCATAGCTTGGTTCTCCATCCTGGGTAGTATCTTGGTGAATTGCGACTGTACTTCCTGCAAAGTCAGGATATACTTCTTAAAATTTGTTGCTCATAATATTTCACATTGATTCTGATCCCCACTCATTTAATCTCCTGCTTTAATGTTCTATATCTCTCGTGATAAAGTTCAAGATGACATTAGCCTTGTGGTCACTATCGCACATGCAAAGGTTTTTTTTTTGTCATGACTTCTGCACCTGAAGCTCCAAATCTGCACTCAAAATTTTATTATTCATGTGATTTCATTCATATGTCCAAAGTGCACTAGCTCACACTTTTGGCATTGGTCAGCCCGCTCATTCAATGTCTTTTTGACATTTTCTGCTCCCTTCTGTGCTATGCCGGTTCATTTTGCATTATCACAACATTTGGATATACTCTATTTCTACAGTCAGGTAACTGATATGTCGAATGAGCAATTGCAAGCTCCGTGCCAATTCACAGAGGAAACTATTTTTCATTGCCCTGTGATCATAAAAGACCCCTTCTCTCAGCTGGCATCCAATTATTGCCCAGCCAGTTTCCTGTTGTGATTGCATAACATGTGTCATATTCTGAGATGCCCTGTCTGTTTTATCAATGGAATATGAATGCAGAATCGAATGCTTCTTGTTGGTGTGTCTGGAATGCTGTGCCTCAACAACAATTTTTTAAAAATCCTGGCTGTGATATTCATAGAATCATTGATTCCCTACAGTGCAGAAAGAGGTCATTCAGCCCATCAAGACTGCCGACTCTCCAACAGAGCACCCGGAGGAAACCCGTGCAGGCAGGAGAAGAATGAACAAACTCCACACAGACAGTCATCCAAGACTGGAATCGAACCTGGGCTCTTGAGGCTGTGAGGCAGCAGTGCTAACCACTGTGCCATCGTGCTGCCCTTTGGTTGGATATTTGGTTGGATATTATTCAATCAAATTAGTGCTGAGTTAACACAGATATGGTCTCGTTGAAAACGCCAAAGAGTAAAGATTTCAGCATTTACTACCTATGGAATTATAACCCATCAATTCTGCCCATGAGGGACAGAACAGATTGTCACAACAGTTTTTGACAGTTTTGTTCAGGAATCCCAACCCCTTACCCACACACAATGAGTGCTGTGGTGGATTTTGACTTTGGGAGATAGTTCAAAATGGGCAATACTGACTCATTGGGCAAAAATTTTCATTGCAATTAATAGATGCCTGCATCAATATCGTCCATATTACACTACTGACCAAAGTCAAAATTGTTCCCCTTGGACTGAGGATTTTATTAATCAACTTGAAGGTGTACAGAGCAGGTGTTACATTCTTGGATGTATGATCCTGATTTTTGGATCGAGAAATGATTGGCAGAGGAAGGTGTCACTGAAGATAAGCAAAGGTGCAGTGGATGATAAAGAAAAAAAGCAAAAAGCACAATTTGCACTCGTCTTAGTCTTAGCCAGACTGGAGAATTGGTAGGATAGTTGCCAGGGAATGTTCCAAGGGAGAGAGTTCACACTGATAGCTATATCTGCACAAAATAAGTCAATGCTGAAGTGCCCTGTTAGATTTTGTGCTTGACTTATTATTTCCTTGATGTTGTTGGACAACTGAAAGTTTACTAAATGTGTTCAGAGTATGGCTGCATGCCGCAGGCATTAACGTCACAAGGAAGAGCACTGAACAGCAAGTAACGGGAAATATTTTGGAGTGGGGGAAGGAGAACCGATTTTAAAAATGAATACGATCTGGAAAGTTAAATGAAAAGAAGAAGGAGAATGCACACCATCGTACTGAATATCAGCAGTGAAGAATAAATGCCAAAGCTGATGTGAGTTCCGATGAAGAGTTAGATTGGATTTGAAATGTTAACTCTGTTTTTGCCTCCAAAGATGCTGCCAGGCTGGCTGAGGTTTTCCAGCACTTTCTGTTTTTATTTCATAGAATCATAGAATCCCTACAATGCAGAAGGAGATTTGGCCCTTCGAGCCTGTGCTGACTCCTCAAAAGAGCGCCTAACCCAACCCCTACCCTGCAAACCCACATATTTACCCCGTTAATCTCCCCAACCTGTACACCCCAAGACACTAAGGGGCAATTTAGCATGGCTAATCCACCTACCCTGCACATCTTCGGAGTATGGGAGGAAACTGGATCACCTGGAGGAAACCCATGCAGGCACAGGGAGAATGAGCAAACTCCACACAGACAATCACCTGAGGCCAGAACTGAACCCGAGTCCCTAGCACTGTGAGGCAGCAGTGCTAACCACTGTGCCACCATGCCACCCAAAGATGAGCGGGTTAGTTTGATTGACCAAGCTAAATTGCCCCTTAGTGTCCAAAGATGTGTTGGTTAGGGGGATTGGGGGGGTAAATATGTGGGGTTATAGGGATGTGGCCTGGTTAAGATACTCTGTTGGAGAGTAAGTTTCATAGAATAGGTAGAATCCCTATAGTGCAGGAGGAGGCCATTCGGCCCATCAAGTCTGCACAATCCCACCCAGGCCCCAGCCCCGTAACCCCATATATCTACACTGCTAATCACCCTGACTCTAGGGTCAATTTAGCATGGCCAATCAACCTAACCCACACATCTTTGGACTGTGGAAGGAAACTGGAGCACTCGGAGGAAACCCACGCAGACAGGGGGAGAACGTGTAAACTCCGCACCGACAGTGACCCGAGGCTAGAATTAAACCCGGGTCTCAGGCACCGTGAGGTGGCAGTGCTAACCACTGTGCCACCGTGTTGCCCAAAGTGTGCAGACACACATATCTCAAAGTGCAGACTCGATGGGCCAAATGGCTTCCTTCTACACTGTCGAAATTCCATGATCTCCATTTCACAGAATTTTGCTTTTATTTTATGAAGGAGTTAGGTCAAGCTTTAACATGCAACATGTCCTTTCAGATAATTGTAAAGAAAAATCCATGGAATACAAAGAGCAGAGGAATTATCTCAGGTGTCCTGGGTCATATTTATCCCTCAACCCACTTCAAGAAAAAAAGAATAATCTGGTTGTTATCACATTGCTCTTTGTAAAAGCTCCGTGTGTGCAAACTAGCTGCTGGGCTTCCTACATGACAAAGTGGTTGCATTTCAGAAAAGTATTTAATGGTCTGCAAAGCATATTGGGACCCCCTGAGGGTGTGATTTTTTTTTCTCTCTGGTGGCACAGTGGTTAGCACTGTTGTCTCACAGCGCCAGGGACCCGGGTTCAATTCCCGGCTTGGGTCACTGTCTGTGTGAAGTTTGCACGTTCGCCCTGTGTCTGCATGGGTTTCCTCCAGGTGCTCCGGTTTCCACCCACAGTCTGAAAGACGTACTGGTTAGGTGCATTGACCCAAACAGGCGACGGACTGTGGCGACTAGGGGAATTTCATAGTAACTTCATTGCGATGTTAATGTAAGCTTTACTTGTGATTAATAAATAAATAAACTTTATCTACCAATGATTATAGGCACACATCAAACAATCCATTTCCAGAATTTTACGGCCATTCACGCCTGTGGGATTTTCCCATTCCACTGCAGTGAGTGGAGATTTGACTGGGCGCCAAATTCTCCGATCTTGCTGCAGCGGAAGCATGGAGTGAATGGCTGATAAGAGCACATTTGGGGTGTCTTCATATGACACACCCCTGCTGAAGAGGCCGATTCTTGGGAGACAGATTCTGCCATAAGTGCCACACATGAAGCTACCCAGTGTTGCTGTGGGTTGTTTTTTCTGCTACTGGCATCTGTTGCCAAACCGCTGTGACCACTGGGCATCATGGCCAGGCATTCTAGCCCATAGGGCGTGTGACCACTTTGCTCTTTCATCAGCTAGTGACCTCCAGGCAAGCATCATTGGAGGTAAGTTTTGTGCATCCTGTCGTCTGGCTCTGACTGCCTTATCATACAGAAAGCCCTTGGGTGTGTGACCATCCTCCACCCTAGGGATGTGCATGAGGCAAGTAAACCACCTCTGTTAGATGAGTGCTAACAAATATGGGAGCTTTGCTTTGAGAGGACTGCTTCATTTGTGATTTTGTCTTGCTAGGGTATACCCACAATGCACCACAAATAGCGAAGGTGGAAATTGTGGAGCTTGTTGATCGTTGTAAGACACCCACATTTCACGGCTGAATGAACTCTACCCCACCAACAACTTTCAGGTCGGACATCATCACAAGTATCATGGCACCAAACAAGGCCTGGATGTCGGCACCAATTAGACTCGGTCATCACGAAAAGGCACGATCTGCCCAGTGGTCTTCATAGCTACATCTCACCATTGCGCAGATTGAAATACTGACCATTTCCTTCTCAGTAGCAGAGTGGAGGTGCATCCTTAAAAGTTTCACTTCCAAGGATGCACATGACGGCCTCCCAAGCATCAACATTCCTTGCACCAGTAAAGATACCAAATACATACTTCGCACTATTGCTCGAACTATTATGTGGTAGCGTGGCCCCTTTAAGAAGCGTTCCCTGAGGGCCACGCAAGCAGGCTGGGTCCTATGGGCTGTCGAGATGGGATGCTGAGCCAATTGGGAACAAGGGCGCATATCCCGGGTTGGTGTGGTCCCACAGTTGGAGTCTGGGATGAGAGTAGTATAGCCGCACAGTTGATTCTGTCTGACCTTTTGCTATTTATCATTGGCAATAAGTCCCTTGTTATTTTGAGCCACATCAAGTCAGCTTCGATTCATTACATATTTCTACCCACCAAAGCTTTACCAGGAGGGTGTGATAGGTACTTCATAAACGCACACCTTTCTTTCTTTTGTCTTCGCAATAGATTGGTGCACAAAGTTACCATGGAAGTTCATTGAGATAGACACCACAAATATTTTGACCATTTAGCTTTGGAGAGAGAAGAATTTGAGGGGGATGGGAATAAATATTTCATTGGTGCCAGTGTGTAGCATCAATGTAAATTAAATCGCAAAAATGTTCTCATTTGATTTATTGGTGAATAACATCAATTGCAGTGTTGTTACACATGATCAGCGAAAGAAGCTTTACCCCCTGATGAGAAGGTGGGTAGATAGATTGAGATCAATTAAAAAGTAATTGCCTGTGATTAATTAGGTTTTTCCATATGTCTTTAGATTTACGCTCTGATATCTAGAGCTGTTATTTAAATAAAAATGCATATATTTCAATACAATCATTGAATCTCTACAGTGCAGGAAGAGGCCATCCGGCCCATCGAGTCTGCACTGACTCTCCATAACAGCATCCTGCCCAGGCCCTCCCCTCCACCCTATCCCCTTAACCCTGCACATTTACCATGGCTAATCCATCTAATCTACACATCTTTGGACACTAATTGGTAATTTAGCATGGCCAATCCACCTTACCTGCACATCCTTTGGAGTGTGGGAGGAAAGCAGAGCACTCGGGGGAAAACCCACGCAGTCACAGGGAGAACGTGCAAACTCTACACAGACAGTCATCCAAGGCTGGAATCGAACCTGGGTCCCTGGTGCTGTGAAGCAGCAGTACTAACCACTGTCACATAGTTACATAATTGCACAACTCATACGCTATATTTGCCACAATATAAAAACAATGTTAATGTTATGCTTTCGTCTGTGCAAGGTTGTGGGATGACTCAGTGGGTAAGTGCCTATCCCGAGTAGGATTAAGCAATACTCATTGGGAAATCGCTGCGCCTGCCTCTGCTCTGTACTCAGTTAACCAGTCCCAGTTGGGGTGGTAGTAAAGGAGCTCCAGCTGTTCTCAATGACCCTAGACTATAGACCATGGGGGTGAAAACACAGGCCTTCTGCTCCTTGTCACTCTATCATGCCCCCTGTTGGAATCAGTACAGGTGTGGACATTAGATGAGAACAGAATCAGACTCAGCTTTAGTGCTTCACAAATTCACCAAAAGTCCTTAGACAGCGCCTTCCAAACCCACGACCACTTCCATCTGGAAGGACGAGAGCAGCAGAATAATGAGACACCACTGCTCTAAGCTACTCACCATCCAGAACTGGAAATATATCACCATTGCTTCACAGTCACAGGTCAAAATCCTGGAATTCCTTCCCTGACACCATTGTGGGTCAACCTGTGGTGGACTTCAGTTGTGCCTTTGTCCTGCCTGGACCACCGTTGTGTGTTTGTCATGCCTGGACACATCCCCTGCCGGCTCGGCTCCTCCCCTTGTCACCGAGTATAAAGGTGGCTGTTTCCTCCCCCTTGTTCAGTTCGGGTCGGTTATCTGTTGGGATGTGCTCCTGGTTCTGTAATGAATAAAAGCCTACAGTTGCATTGGCACACAAGTAGTCTTTTGCCTGATTGATAGCGCATCACAACCCACAGAAAATGGACTGCAGCGGTTCAAGAAGGCAGCTCACCACCACCTTCTCAAGGGCAACGAGGGACAGGCAATAAATGCTGGCCTAGCCAGTGACGCCCATGTCCCATGATTGAATAAAACAAAGGTCAAATAGCCAGCTGTTTCACTGTCCTTGAAGCATGTTTTTCAGGGCAGCGACTGGTGTTTCCAGTGGAGTCATACCTCACCAATGCTCACCCTCTTCGGAAATAGCCTCGATCATTGAGAGTTAATTGAACGCTACTCATTGTACAGTTATTTTAATCAGTCTCTGCATATTTCTAAGGCTAAAACAAATCAATGCTCATTCCAGTTAGTGCAGTGCGATTTTCTTTTACTTTTAGTTAAATGCAAAATCAACCATGAATTACGAAGTGCTGATTGATTAGTTTTATTGCATCGTGCTGTGGTGAGCTTGAAGTGTCTTATTTGAAGATTATCTTGCTGGAAGCTGTTCTAGTTTATAATTATAAAGCTTTGTGATTGCTTAAGCACTTCTAAGATGAACCTCAGTGGACCAATATGGCTTCAACAATCTTAAATTATTAGCAGGATTTTCCGTCTCTGTGCAAGTTCACAATGGTTGATATTTGAGCACCATTCTACATCTGACTTTGACATGGAGTGCTGTAGGGCCAGTGCATATTGTCTAAGTTCCAGATAGTTTGTTTAAAGTTTATTTTAGTAGCCTTATATTAACACTGCAATGAAGTTAATGTGCAAATCTTCAGTTCACTACACTCTGGCGCCTGTTCGGGTATACTGAGGGAGAATTTAGCATGGCCAATGCACCTAACCAGCACGTCTTTTGGACTGTGGGAGGAAACCGGGGCACTTGGAGGAAACCCAAGCAGACAACATGCAGACTCCTCAAGACAGTGACCCAAGCTGGGAATCGAACCCAGGACCTTGGCACTTTGAAGCAGCAGCGCTAACCACTGTGCCACCGTACCCATTGCATCAAGAGTAAATAGCGCATGAGAAATCCCCTGTGACTCAGTAGAATAGAATTTGACTTGTGCTCTGACTGTCGGCCAGAGCTTTACATTCTCCAAAGAACACTTGGCTCCCAGATAAGCTTCCCCTTCTGTTTGACTGCATTCCTATGGGATGTAAATACATGGGCGTGCTGCTACTTCACTGATTTCAAACATCGAAGGAAGAGGAGCCAGCCCCACTTACGCCACAGATGGTGATTGGATTCCTTCAGCTCTGACTACTCTGACTGGAAAACTGCTTATAGCAACCCTCCTGGATACTGTTCCTAACCTGCCCAATCCCGTTTCCCTTCCATGAGCAATCTGTCCCGCCCACGTTCCAGGCTGCGACAATTTTTTTTAAAACCTTTCCTCTGTTCCAGCTTGCCTCAATCTGTGTCCTTTTTCTGGTTAATGTCAGCCCTCTCTCTCTCTTGCTCTGCTTGGATCATGCCTGTTTTGTTCCCCAGCTTGTTTTATCTTTCCCTTCTCCCTTTTGCCCCTTGAGGCGTCCTTATCCCTTGTTTTCTCCCTTTCTCTTCCTTCCAGTCTTGTCAGCTCGCACCATTTTAATCATGACTGCCAAGAAAACGGTTGACACATGAGGAAAGCAATGGGGGAGGAGATGAAGCAGAGGAGGACTCATGAAGATAAAAAATCTAGACAGACAGAGACAAAAACACAGTGAACAAAATTATAAATAATACCAATAGATTATTTATTAATGTCACAAGTAGGCTTACATTAACACTGCAATGAATTTACTGTGAAAATCCCTGAGTCGCCACACTCTGGTGCCTGTTCGGGTACACCGAGGGAGGATTTAACATGGCCAATGCACCTAACCAGCATGTCAGCTGGACTGTGGTTGGAAACCGGAGCACCCGGAGGAAACCCATGCAGACACGGGGAGAACCTGCAGATTCCGCACAGAAATCATAGAAACCCTACAGTGCAGAAAGAGGCCATTTGGCCCATCGAGTCTGCACCGACCACAATCCCACCCAGACCCTACCCCATATCCCTACATATTTCCCACTAATCCCTCTAACCTACGGACACTAAGGGGCAGTTTTAGCATGGCCAATCAACCTAACCTGCACATCTTTGGACTGTGGGAGGAAACCGGAGCACCCGGAGGAAACCCACGCAGACATGAGGAGAATGTGCAAACTCCACACAGACAGTGACCCAAGCCGGGAATCGAACTCAGGACCCTGGAGCTGTGAAGCAGCAGTGCTAGCCACTGTGCTACCGTGCCGCCCACAGACAGTGACCCAAGCTGGGAATCAAACCCGGGTCGCTGTGAGGCAGCAGTGCTAACCACTGTGCCATCGTGCCTCCCCATAGATAGAGCACTGCAGTACAAATGTCTCAATTTAAGTCTGAATATCTGAATCTGCTTTCTCCCTCTCCTGGTTTTTGTGTGGTTGCCCATTTTTAGATTATTATTCTTTTTTCCTACTTTGTTTCTTCAGGCTTTTCTCTTCATTTTTTTTCTAGTGCTTCTTTTTATTTTCCTAATGTCTCTGACTTATTTTTTGAAGATCGACATCCTGTTTTTCTCACGATCTCTCTCTCTTTTTACACTCTCTTTCTCAGGACCAGCCCCTCCCCTCATTCTTCACAAAGTCCCTTCTTTTATTTTCATCTTCATCCGCTTCAGTTTCAATTTTATTTCTTGCCTCCACTTTCATTGTGGTTTTCGTCGTTTGTCGAAAAGGTGTTCGTTTTTCTCCTCCCAGCTTCTCTCCATTTTCCCTCCTTACCATTCAGCTAGCAGTAAATAAAAATGCAACCTGTTCTTTTGATCTGCATTGACTCATCAATCACTGCTGAAGCAAGAATATTAATACTACACCTGCGACAACTGTTCACTCAACGATCACAATTCCTGTGTGACAGCACATGCATAAGTGTGTGGGCAGAACAGTCCCTGGTGGCATGCACACTTAAAGAAGCAACACATCATTCTGGCATACAAATGTAGGCTTCCTGGAACATTACAAGCAAGCTACAGAGGACGCAGCCCATCCTATTCAATACCACCCATTAACGTGATTGTGAGACTGTTGTACCTCCCTGTGCAATATGCATTTTCAGGAAGGTGATGGGAGATTAGAGAGGGATGGGAAGAGAGCATACTCCAAAATAGTTTTCTGGTGTCATTCAAAGGTACCATTGAGGATGTGAGAATGGACAAACACACTTCTTATTATTCATTCATTGTATATTGGCATCGCTGGCTGTTCATCATTTATTGTCCAATCCTAGTTGCTCTTGGAGGGCAGTTGAGAGTCAACCACATTGCTGTGGCTCTGGAACCACATGTTGGCCAGGCCAGGTTAGGACGGCGGATTTCCTTCCCTGAAAGAAAATAGCCAATCAACCTAACCCTCAAATCTTTGGAGCAGGTGGGTTTTTCCAACAATCAACAATGGTTTCATGGTCATCAGTCGATACTTAATTTCAGATATTTTTTATTGAATTCAAATTCTACCACCAGCCGTGGCGGAATTCGAACCTGGGTCCTCAGAGCATTAGCTAAGTTTCTGGATTAATAGTCTAGCGATAATATCACCAGGCCATCACTTCCCCAGTTTTAAAGGCTTTCATTCTGTTGTTACATTGTACTTGTTTGTAAGAGTAGAACGACTTTATGCGGGTAGATTTTCTTGGTGATCTGAGAGCAGCTAAATCAAAGACACATTTAGGAGAGGAGTGCTTATTACGTTACTATTCAGAGTTGAGTGAGGAAATCCTCCGTCTGTACTATCAATTGCTGCTTCAGCATCAAGCAATCTTCTGTCATAAACACATCCATTGACAAATAAATGTCTATTTGCTTCATTTTGTGCTTTTCACTTATAATGGTGAGTCATTTCTGTTGTGTTTTCATTATAATGAAGATTGTGATGTCTGAAACACTTCCATTCTTGGCACCAAGTGTCAGTCACAAGCATTCAAGGATGAGGCAGGCACCAAACCCCAAAGACTCCCCGACATGTTGGATTGGTCACATGATCATTTTTTAATGCCAATCAAGTGGATTTAAAATCCATACAATGCAGATGGAGGCCATCTGGCCGATCGAGTCTGCAACAACAGCAATCCCACCCAGGCCCTATCCCCGTGACCCATGTATTTACCCTAGCTAATCAACCTGACTCTAAGGGGCAATTTACCACGGCCAATCAACCTAACACGCACATCTTTCAGACTGTGGGAGGAAAACGGAGCACCCGGAGGAAACATACACAGGGGAGAACGTGCAAACTCCACACAAACAGTTTAAAGTTTATTTATTAGTGTCACAAGTAAGGCTTACATTAACATTGGCAATGAAGTCACTGTGAAATTCCCCTAATTGCCACACTTCGGCGCCTGTTCAAGTCAATGCACCTAATCAGCATCTCTTTCAGACTGTGGGAGGAAGCCGGAGAACCCTGAGGAAACCCACGCAGACACAGGGAGAATGTGCAAACTCTATACAGACAGTGACCCAAGGCCGGAATCGAACCCGGATCCCTGGTGTTGTGGGGCAGCACTGCTAACCACCAAATTTGTTGCCAGCTTATGTCGATGTTCATTAAGAGCTAAATTTCAACTGCTCCAACTGATTTCACTTGTTTTCCCCTCTCACCTTAAATGCCTTGTATGTTGAACCTATCTTGTATCAACATATTTATTATCAATGTTCCTGTGTTGAGTGCTCGTCTGACCTTTTCTCCCATGTTTCTCTTAATCTACAATCACCCACTGTTCATCGTTTCTCTATTCTGACTGTGATAAAATCAAAACACATTCCACTGTATCCTGTTTTAATTCATTCCTTCCAAAGACCTCCACACTGCAGTTTCTGAGCTCCCCCCTTTGTCTTTTCTCGTTCCCATAGTTTTCCAGATGTTAACCCCACAGGTATAAAATGGCTTTCTTTCCTCCATTTCCTAGCTACTGAATCTGTCCGTGCCTCTCCATGGCCGCAATCTGATTGCAACGTTGGTGTCACACTTGACACCGAGGTGAACTTCTGCCATATATTCACCCCATCATTAGTGGATTAATAGCCCATCACTGGATTAATTGTCGAGTGGCATTAGACTATTAACCCAGAAACTCAGCTAAAGTTCTGGGAACCCAGGTTCGAATCCCGCCACGGCAGATAGTGGAATTTGAATTCAATAAAAAAAAAATGCCTGGAATTAAGAATCTACTGATGACCATGAAATCATTGTTGATTGTCAGGAAAACCCATCTGGTTCACCATTGTCCTTTGGGAAAGGAAATCTGCCATCCTTACCCGGTCTGGCTTACATGTGACTCCAGAGCCACAGCAATGTGGTTGACTCTCAACTGCCCTCTGAAATGGCCTAGCAAGCCAATCAGTTCAAGGGTGACTAGGGATGGGCAATAAATGCTGGCCAGCCAGTGGCACCCATATCCCACGAATAAATAAAAAAAATCACTATGACCACTTATTTCCACATCTTCTGCCTCTCCTCATTTACTGCTGCAACCCTCATTCATACCTTGGTTATCACTCGATTTGATTATTCCAATGCACCAAGGCCCATTCCCCTACCACCCCAGGGTTCACTGACCTGCATTGACTCCTGGTCGAGCAACATCTTGATCTTAAAATTCTCATTCTTGTTTTCAAATCGTTCCATGGCCTCACCCCTCAATATCTCTGTAATCTCCTCCAGCTCGCAAACCCCCTAAAATATCTGCATTGCTTCAATTTTGGCCTCTTGAGCATCCCTATTTTTATCACTTCCACCAGGGCGACTCAGTGGTTAGCACTGCTGCCTCACAGCGCCAGGGATCTGGTTCAATTCTGGCCTTGGGTGACCGTGTGGGGTTTGCATGTTCTTCCCATGTCTGCGTAGGTTTTCTCCGGATGCTCTGGTTTCCAAAGTTATGAAAGTTACGTGGATTGGCCATGGTAATTTGCCCCTTAGTGTCTCAAGATGTATAGGTTATGGGAATGAGAGGGGTAAATACATGGAGTTACGGGGTTAGGGCCTGGGTAAGATGCTCTGTCGGGGAGTCGGTGTAGATTCGATGGGCCGAATGGCCTCCTTCTGCACTGTAGGGGATTCTATGATTCTATGATTGGTGGCCATGACTTTAGCTGGTTAGATCCTAAGCTCCAGAATACCTGCTTACACCTCTCTTCCTCTCTACCCCCCTTTCCAACTGTAAGGCACCCCTTAAAACCTACATTTTTGACCAAGTTTTTAATCACTTCAAAATATCCCCTGGTGTGACCTGATGTTACCTTTTGTTCCTGAAACATCCAGCAATGTTTTATTTCATTAGGGACGCTGTGCAAGTGTTTTTTGTTATTGTTTTACTGCTTGCAGCTTTGTGGGTTTCCTAAACTGAAAGTTTTCATCTTTTCAGAAGAAAACAAAAGCAACAAACTCGCAATTACGTTGCACCTCACCACATTTTCAAAACATCCCAAACCATCTCACAACCGAAGACATATTTCAAAGTGCCTTCACTGTGAAGTTGCTGGAGAAATTTGGCAGCCGGTTTATGGGTGTTGAGGCCCAACAAACACCAAATGAGATGAGCGGCCAGCTAGCCACTCATCCAGTTCACCAATGTCTTTTAGGGAAGGAGATCCGCCATCGTTACCTGGTCTGGCCTACATGTTACTCCAGAGCCATAGCAATGTGGTTGACTCTCAACTGCCCTTGGGCAACTAGGGATGCACAATAAATGCTGGCCCAGCCAGCGGCGCCCATGTCCCACAAATGCATTTAAAAAAAGCATGTTCCTGGTTATGTTGGTTGGGGGAGGAATGTTGGCTGGGACACCAAAAGAACTCTCTGAACATCTTCAAATATTGAATGGTGGAGCAGGTTTGAAGGGCCGAATGGCCCACTCCTGCTTCAGGTTTCTATGTTTCTAAATGGGAATACTTTAAACCCCCTGGGGTTCAGACGAATGAGGAGGGACCTCACAGAGACTTATTAAATTCTAACAGGACTAGACAGGACAGATGCAGGGAGGATATTCCCAATGGTAGGGGAGTCCAGAACCAGGGATCACAGTCTGAGGGTATGGGATAGACCATTAAGGATGGAGATGAGGAGACATTTCTTCATCCAAAGAGTAGTGAGCCTGTGGAATTCATTACCACAGGAAGTATGGCAAAACATTGAATGTATTCAAGAGGCGGCTAGATATAGTGCTTGGGGTGAATGGGATCAAAGGTTATAGGGAGGAAACAGGATTAGGTGATTGAGTTGGATGATCAGCCATGATCGTGATGAATGACGAAGCAGGCTAGAAGGGCCAAATGGCCTCCTCCTACTCCTATCTTCTATACTTCTAACTTAACAAACAGGGCTAATGGTGCACTTGGAAGGAAACACATCTCTCAGCACTGCATAAAACGTGGCACCCTAGCTTATGTCCACAAATCCCAGAGTGAGGTTTGAACTTGCAACCTTTTGGCTCAGGCAAGAATGTTGCCAGCTAAGCCAAACTGAGACTTGAAAGGACAACATTCCAACTTACTGCACTGCTCGCTCCTCAGGGGCAAAAAATAATACGCTCACGACACTTTTGATTTACATTTTACAGATCGTTTTTGATAATGAAAGAAATGGGGAGTGATAAAATAAAACACTTAAAGATGAATGCTGTTTGGATACCAGAGCAAAAACACGATTTGGAATGGGCATCCCTAAATCAGTCAGTGATAATATTATTCTCTCCCTATTATCTAAAAGTCCGAATTTCTGGCTTTTAAGCTCACTGCCGCAGGATGTCTCATTCGGATCTACTTGTAGTGAGGGACCACACATGGGAGAGTGTGAACATGATACATACAAATATTTTTTTTTACAATATTGATTACTTCTTAAGGTTATTTCATCCACCAACTATAGATTTATTATTTCATTTGAGCGTCTGAGTTGTACCCTAATGGATCACAATCCTTAAATGGAGTACCCCATGTTCACATGCTCCCCCACAGCCACGATATGTTCTTAAAATATTTGACTTTGATTCTCTTTTTGTTGAACTTGTTAGATGTTTATTTACACGGAGACCCATCAGGTCAGCTTTCTTCCTGTCTGTTAAGCCGAACTGTGCCGTCAACATCTTCCGGAATCCTAATGGGGCGGCGCGGTGGCACAGAGGTTAGCACAGCACCAGGGACCCGGGTTCAGTTCTGTCCTCGGGTCTCTGTCTATGTGGAGTTTGCACGTTCTCCCCGTGTGGGTTTCCTCCAGGTGCTCCGGTTTCCTCCCACAGTCGAAAGATGTGCTGGTTAGGTGGATTGGCCATGCTAAATTGACCCTTGTGTCAGGGGGACTAGCAGGGTAAATATGAGGGGTTACGGGAATGGGGCCTGGGTGGGATTGTGGTCGGTGTAGACTCGATGGGCTGAATGGCCTCCTTGTGTACTGTAGGGATTCTATGAAAGCATTAGATGGCGACCATTCCCACGGGAACAATGAGATTTCAGGCTGTCTCTATGGGCTTCACCTTTCTTGCCTGCTGACTGTACCGCTGAGATAGCGAGGGCTGTATTTTCCGGCCCTGCTGGGGTTTAAAAGTAGTACTGCTGGCCAGCATGCGGGTTCCCAGGCTCCTTGGGCTGTTTCCCGGAGGGAGAGCGGGGCTTCCAGAGGACTACCTCCCCACAATCCAGGATCGCAATCAACTTAGTTAATGCCCACCTCAGACGCATTGTTGGAGGCTGATTTGAGGTGGCCTGGGTGCAGCATTCAGGATGGCTCAGTGCACCCTAACCTTGCCCCACCCTCCCCTGGCCTACCTAGATTTGGCTGCAGCCAGGTGCCCACAGGATTAACCCCCTTGAGCAACATCACTAAAAATTACTGATTATTTTATTTCATTGCTGTTTGTGGGCTGCTTTATTTGCACTGCAATGCGTTTCCTCCATTACAACAGCGATTACATTTCAAAAGTTCAAAATTGGTTGTAAAGTACTTTGGAAGGTTCTGAAGTCATGAGATGTGTTTCTTCTTTTAATGCAGATTCTTTCCTTACCTTGCCAAAACTTAGTTTGAGGCTCACTCGTGAGGATTAGCTGGCTGGCACAGTACCAGAGGGAAGCTAGCTGGAGTAGAATCACGTCCCATCACAAGTTCCTGCTGTCAGGAGCAAAGAAATTTGGAGGGAAAATCCTTCAGGGAAAGACAAGGTGGAGTACTTTGCAATGAGTACAGTGCTTTATGTATCCACAGAGCAGTGTTTGTATAGCAACCAAAACAAAATGAAGAATTCACGTGGCTTCCAGATAAAGCATTTGGTTCAGTATGCAGTCCCCTGCTGTCGCAGGGCTGCGAGAGGGCGAATTGTCTCGTAATTAGATTCGAGCAGCTTAATAATGAAGATTTCAAAGGGACAATCACCAGCAGCCAGTATTAGATTACCAGCACTGCTGTTGTGACAGTCGCTGTTCGGGGGGGGGGGGGATGTTTTTGTGGAGGCAGGAAGCTATCAAAGGAGAAAGGTTTCTCTTCTTTAGTCAAGGGAAAATTTGACTCAGCAAAAGATAATAAAATAAGAACGATTGATTTAATCTGCAGATGGTACAGTAATTCCTAATTTTGTTCTCTTGCTGACTTTTGCTCAGTTTTCCTCGAGGGATAACATCCCACTCCTTTTGATGTGTTATTCATCGTCTGTGCTGTTTGCACACTTGTAAGTCAAACTATTTCAGATCAATCTGAATAGGTTTCTTTCGTACTTCCAAAGCTGGACACACAGATAGAGTAGGAAATGGCACTCAAGGAAGACCTTTTTCCAGGAGAATAATTCAATATCCACTCATGTCCTGAAAATGAGGGCACAAGGTTTTTGACAGAAGTAAATAATGACACAGGCAGGTCCAAAAGCAAAGGTCATTCTGGCATCTAAGAGTACAATAATGGGCATGAAATAGTGCCACCCGCTAGGTAATAATACCCCAAGGATTATCCTGTATTCAACTCCAGACTCCATTGGAGTAAACCCAGTGAGTTCTGGATATTCACGAGGCATCTCACCAGTCCAGGCTGTTTGAGTTCTGGTCAGCTTAGTCCTTGACCATGATCTGCTGGTATGTCTGCGAGGGTTGCGGGCAGGAGGAAAATGGCAACAGGAAGGACACGATTCGAAAGGCTTGCCCAATATTAAAGTGGAGATAAGAGAGTCTTAAAAGTTAAAGTTTGTTTATTAGTCACAAGTAAGGCTTACATTGACACTGCAATTAAGTTACTGTGAAATTCCCCTAGTCACCATATCTGGCGCCTGTTCAGGTCAATGCACCCAGACAGCGTGTCTTTCAGAATGTGGGAGAAAACCGGAGCACCATGCAGACATGGGGAGAACGTGCAAACTCCACACAGACACTGACCCAAGCTGGGAATCGAACCTGGACCCCTGGCGCTGTAAGGCAGCAGTGCTAACCACTGTGCCACCATGACGCCTTGATAGGTACATTTAACGTTCAGCTTTGAGGAAGGGTTGTCCAGACTCAAAATGTTGGCTCTATTCTCTCTCCACAGATGCTGTCAGACCTGCTGAGATTTTCCCACATTTTCCCATTAACTGGCATGTCTTCAATATTATTAATAGCGACATGTTTAGACATTCAAATTTACAACTGATTAATGATACGCGAAAAAGGCCCTCACAAATTCCCAAAACTGCAAAATCGAGACAACACAAATCAGCAAGTATGAATTGTGACTAAATATTGTCAGCTATATTGCCAGATCTTTGGGGCCATGTGTGGCCTTTTGACTGGGGTTGGGCATTCCTGGTTTAGAGAGACCACAGAGAAAGACTGTGGCCAGAGTTTAATGCCACTCCCCCAGCCCATGGCATGTCTCCCTCCAACAGATGTGGCAAGCCACTTAAATAGCTGTTTACTCTGGCAGGGCCATATTGTTCCGGCCTATTCTTTTTTCTCAAATATAAAGCAATTCAGAATGAAAACAAAAACACAAATTCTATATTCCTATGAAAAGAGAGAAGTCAAGTCATTCACATGAAGGCAGCGTCAAAAAAAGGAAACATTTTTGTCTCAGATTTAACTTGGCATTGGCTTCTTTAGGTGGATCGGGACATTGAGCTGAAACTTCTTGGATAGAATCCCTACAGTGCAGAAGGAGGCTATTCAGCCCATCAAGCCTGCATCAAATCTCTGACAGGCCCTCTCCCTCGCCCTATTCCCATAATCCTACACATTTTACCATGGCTAATCCATTTAACCTAGACATCTTTGGACAATAAGGCCGGAAATTTACCAATAAGCCCACCCCGATTCTGGGGCGGGCGAGGGTCACAGAATGGAAATCTCCATTGGCCTCGGGCAATCTCGCCCGAGCGATGTTGTAAAATCCTGCCCTAAGGGTCAATTTACCACAGCCAGTCCATCTAACCTACACATCTTTGGACTGTGGGAGGAAACCAGAGCACCCGGAGGAAACCCATGCAGACATGGGCAGAATTTATAAACCCCACACAGAGAGTCACTCAAGGCCAGTATTGAACCTGGGTCCCTGGCGCTGTGAGACAGCAGTGCTAACCACTGTGCCACCCCACCTGTCATCCCAGAAACTATGGGCTGGATTTTCTAGCCACGCTCACTCCAAAACCGGGAAGTCCTGCCTGAAGTCAATGGACCTTTGCATGGTCCTGTCTGGCCTGTTACAATTCCTGTGGCGGCCGGCACAGGAAAATTCCACCCTGTGTCCCAAATTTAATTCATACAATGATAGTTCGATTGACATCTTTTACGAATGAGAAATCAAACCATTCATTTTAAGAACAAACATGCTGGGGCATCTTGGATGATAGCATGAAATGGGTAACAGTGAACCAACTTCAATGGAAAGGAGAATAAGAAGGAATAATTAGTGGGTATTCACTGTCATCCATTTTATGCAACCCTGTTCCAAGGGGAATTAATTCTTCAGCATGTCACTTGTTCAGGTACGTCTCAGATTTGAGCGGCACGGTGGCACAGTGGTTAGCACTGCTGCCTCACTGTGCCAGGGACCCGGGTTCAATTCTGGCCCCGGGTCACTGTCTATGTGGAGTTTGCACATTCCCCCCGTGTCTGTGTGGGTCTCCTCCGGGTGCTCCGGTTTCCTCCCATAGTCCAAAGATGTGCAGGTTAGGTGGATTGGCCGTGTTAAATTGACCCGAGTATCAGGGGATTAGCAGGGCAAATATATGGGATTACTGGGATAGGGCCTGGGTGGGATTGTGGTTGGTAAAGACTTGGTGGGCCGAATGGCCTCCTTATGCACTGTAGGGATTCTATGATTTGATTCTGTGATTTGAATATCCTTAACCTTAGCTGGCAGTCATATACATTTGCAAACGTTGTGTTTACTGTTTTTGGAGGGAATTTGAAGCTCATCCCTTTTAAATTAAAAAAAAAGATTTGGAACCTGTTAAAGAAATAATGGGTGGGATTTTCCAGTCGCACCCACCCTGAGACTGGAAGTTCCCATCCATGTTCAATGGACCTTGAGACAGTCCGTCAAAATTTCCATCTCATCTGCAATAATTCCTGTGGCGGGCAGGACTTGAAAATTTACCCTGCCAGCTCCAATTTCTGAAAAGAGTTAATCGAAGCAGGTAACAAAATGAAAAATAATCATCTTGTCAGGAAATTAATACCAGCATTACAAACTAATTATTTTGCCACCAGGTGAGGAACAAGTATAAAAGCAGACAGGTTATGCTTCTGCACACAATGGGAGCACAGAATGGAGCTGACATGGTTTGAGGGTGACTAAGGAAATGTTAACTTGGGAATCTAGTTGAATGCTGAAGCAGGCTCGAGAGGCCAAGTGGCTGACTCATGCTCATATTTTCCATGTCCCAACGTCACATGTGGGAGCTGGTGAATGCCAGTGCTCTCCATGGCATCCACATCTGCAGGACACATCTGCAGCTCGAGGAATTTTGGCTCAGAGTTAATGGGCCCTATTTCACCATTTTGATTCTGGGCGGACTTGAAACTGGGGGTGTTTCAGATCTGACTTTTAGACCCGTTCTGAGGCGCCCCCATACGCACTCTGCCTGCAAAAAATATCAACGATTCCGAATCGCGCTACAGAAGCCTGTGGACGGGGCTTAATGCGCCTGAAATCCTGCAGCTCCGATTGGCGCCTGAAGCATGCACAGAAAAATAATGATAGAATGCGGCTCCCCTGCCACATCGCTCCTGGGCCGGATAATGCCTCCCCCCTGGCCCCCACAGACATTGCTCCACCCCCACAACATTACTAACCCCCTTATCCCCCCACCCCCTCCGCCAACCAGACTAATTACAGCCCCTCCCTCCTCCCCTCACTGATCTCAGGCAGAGTGGCAGCAGACCCCCCTGCCCCTCACTGACCTCAGGCAGAGTGGCAGCGGACCCCCCCTCCCCCTCACTGATCTCAGGCAGAGTGGCAGCGGACCCCCCCTCCCCCTCACTGATCTCAGGCAGAGTGGCAGCGGACCCCCCTCCCCCCACTGATCTCAGGCAGAGTGGCAGCGGAACCCCCCTTCCCCTCACTGATCTCAGGCAGAGTGGCAGCGGACCCCCCTCCCCCCACTGATCTCAGGCAGAGTGGCAGCGGACCCCCCCTCCCCCTCACTGATCTCAGGCAGAGTGGAAGCGGACCCCCCTCCCCCCACTGATCTCAGGCAGAGTGGCAGCGGAACCCCCCTTCCCCTCACTGATCTCAGGCAGAGTGGCAGCGGACCCCCCCTCCCCCTCACTGATCTCAGGCAGAGTGGCAGCGGACTCCCCTCCCCCCCACTGATCTCAGGCAGAGTGGCAGCGGACACCCCCCTCCCCCTCACTGATCTCAGGCAGAATGGCAACCAACCCCTTCTTCCCCACCACTGATCTCAAGCAGAGAACTGTCGGATCCACTTCCCCCCCTCCCCCGACTGATCTCAAGCAGAGAGCCATTGGACCCACATCCCCCCTCCCCCCACCGATCTTAAGCAGAGAGCCATCAGACATTCAGTCAGCACTTACCTTCTCACTAACTGGAGTGCCTGAATTGGACTTTTATGGAGCATGTCTGTTTCGCGCCGATTCTAGATTGGCGAATGCAGTGGTAAAGGGGGAAGCGTCGGTAAGTTTGGGAGTGCAGCCCAGTAAGTCAATTTAAGTGCATGCAAATGCATTTAAATGGCCATCGCGCCCGTTTCGGGCATGGACTCGATCGCAGCCATTTTCGGGCCTTGGTAAAGGGAATCACTACTCACGTCACGCCCGACTTTACCAAGTTTTCGTGCCTGAAAATGGGCGCAACTTGATGGTAAAATCAGATCCAATGAGCTAGATTCCGAACTTCAGGCACTGCAATGCATCAGGGAGGCATTACCTTGTGATGATACTGTGCCTTTAAGAAATGTATTAAAATCATGGCCGTGATTCTCCCAAAAGTGCTGAATTGGCGGGAAAACTGTTCTTAATCCCAACTGTTCTGTCAGTTCAGCTTCTCATCTGAATCTCCGCACTCTGTGCACTGCAGAGGTCCCAGTCGTGAATATCATTAAACGCACAATGGGGTGGGGCCTATTTGCACCAGAGTCTGACAGTTCTGAAATCCTGCGCATGCACAGTGGTCCCGATCTGTCAGTCTCCCTGTTTGCTGATCAGCTTGATCGCTGGCCAGCCCGGGACCCCTGCAGTGCTGCCCAACCCCCCCCCCCCCCCCCCCACGGCCCGATCGCGGCCCTCACAGCAATTCCTGGTCCAGCCCTGACCCCACCCGTCCCCCAGCAGTGGCAATTCCACCACCCCCTCACCCCGGCAGACTCCCCCTACTGATCACCCTGGGGTCAGACCCCTTCCCGGAGGCAGGCCCCCCCCGGCAGACCACCCCTCCAGCCCACCCCAATCGCTTCCCTCCCTCCATCCCAGACCGATCCCAATGCAGAGTGGCAGCAGGACGCCCCACCCCCACCAATCACCCCTAAGCCCTGCCCACAATGGGCACCACCCCCTTGGCACTGCCCAATGCCCGATGGGCAGTGCCAAGTAGCCCCCTGGGCATAGGTACTTTGCCCCTTGGGCAGTGCCAGGGGGCACAGGCTGGCACTGCCAGAGTGCCCATGCCCAGGGGGCACCAACCCCCACCGCCCGGCCCCCTGGGGGACCCCGATTGCCCCTCCTTCATTCCGGTGGGATCTCCCACTAGTTCCACAAATGTGGGGAGCTAGTCTAAACCCCGCCAGAATGAAGTACTCCTGGCAGGGTGAGAGATTCAATCAGGACCCGAAAGTTCCCAATAATTACATTTAAAACATATTTAAAATACATTTTAAAAGATTCAAATTACTTACCTGCCTTCCCGCCGATTTCCAACGTGGTCTGGACTCCGGCTGTTCTCCGGTTCTGGGAGATGCACATGCGTTCCCGGCACATGCACAAATCCTGGAACAAGGCCTGTGACACACATCTCCCACCCCGACCCGCCAGAAAAGTTGTGGGTTGGGATGGGAGAATCGTGGCCCATATTTCTATGCAGGATGTTTTAGCAGTCCCTGGGATTTTGTCTGTCATGTTGTCTGCAGCCGGTGTCCTTTATTGTTACTGAAGCAGTATAATTGACATCATGTTGGTTTTAATCAGAACGAAAGCAATGTTCTGTTGTTTTAGTGTTCCCCTGGGATTGCTGAATAGAGCTTGGTTGGGATGGTTGATAAGTCAGGTCATGTGACTGGGGGCAGGAATGTTTTTTCAGAAAAGTCCAGTTTTAGTTTTGTTTTTCAGAAGCTGCTTGGAGCTGAGAGAGACAGCAGTGTTTTCCCCTCTCTCTGGAGTTGGAGGTTTTGCTGTCTAGTTGTTTTAGATGCTGCTTTTGAGTTAAGACAGACCAGTCTCTCTCTATTCCCCTCTCTGAACTCTGGAGACTGGAGGCTACCAGAGAATAAGTTTACCACTCTGAAGTTTTGCTGTTTGGAGTATATTTCTATCTCTGAAAACTGCTGTCCAGAAATGTTAAAAAGCTGAAAAATCAGCATCACATGAGCATACTTGTGTTTGTGTTAACTAACTCTGAAGAAGGGAGTATATCTGTGGATATTGCTTTACGTTGGAACAACAGAGGTAGCTAGCTGTTAAGAGTTATACTGTGTCATGTTTAAGTCTTGTAATTGATAAACGTATGCTAATTCTTTTTGTTATACCCTAACTGTGTTCTTAAATAAACTTTGGTTGATAACGGCTTCCTAAGGGTGACTTAAATTATACCTGGAGTGGATTACCTTATGCTCACCAATGCTAAAATCAAATGTAAAACAGGGTTTACACTAACTTCACAAAATACCCCGGAGTTTCTGGCCTGGGCCTGAACAACCTGGACATCATTAAATATATTTAAACAGAGATGGAGAGATTTCTGGTCTCTCAGAGGATCAAAGGATAAGGAGAACAGGCAGGAGAATGGAATTGGGCCCAAGTTAAACCATGATCATATTGAATAGTGGAGCAGGCTCGATGGGATATGCAGTTTCCTCCTGCTCCTATTTTCTATGTTCTTACGCCTTCACTATTACAGCTAAAAACGATACACAGTATTTAATTATTGCTGTCATTTGCTTGTTCTACTACTATTTGGTACGTTTTTCTTGGCAATTAAATGAAACAAGGTCTAATGTAGAACTGAATCCAAGAAGCATCCCGTTGCTATAACAGGATGTAGCCAATAACTAAAGCAATCTAAAAAAGGCCCTTTGTTCATTATCCAGAAAAAAATATGATATTTTTAATGTAAATAGCAGCACAAGAGAAAACATTGCTGAGGAGAAAGAAAGTGAGGAATGAATCTGGAAGTTTGTGGAGCACAAAAGCTAAACATGTACTAAGCTCAAAAGAGTCCAAAAAACATAATGGATAGATCTATCCCATTTTCTTTTCCAATGCTGTCAGATCTGCTTATGTTTCCAGAATTTTCTTTATTTTTATAACATTTTTCCCAACTTTCTCCCCTTTCTTTATTCATCATTTGAGAATTGTGACTGCCATCTTCGCTATGATTTACTGAGAGCTGGCACCAATTTTAGGGGCACATAATCAGTGGCACAGAGCGTATGCCCCAACAGGGAGGTCTGAGGGACACCAGAAGTTGGGCCTGGGGCCTCCTTTAATTAATTTGGGCAAGCTGCTTACTGCCTGTCATGCCTCCAGAGGTCATTTGTCCATTTGAAAAGGATACATTTCAGCTTACTCGCCTTGCCGCTAGAAACTATTTGATAAGGTACAACAGGGGGATGGATCATGTGCCAGCAGTGGCAGTGGTATGGAGCCAAGAGGAGAACTCTTCCCTTGGTTTCACATCAAACTGTTAACCGAAGTGACGCTTAAAAGTTTCCGTTCCATTTAGCATTACCCAATGGCGGCATGGTGGCACAGTGGTTAGCATTGCTGCCTCACAGCGCCAGGGACCCGGGTTCAATTCCAGCCTCAGGTCACTGTCAGTGTGGAGATTGCACTTTTCCCTGTGTCTGCATGAGTTTCCTCCGGGTGCTCCGGTTTCCTCCCACAGTCCAAAGGTGTGTGGGTTAGGTTGATGGGTCATGTTAAATTGACCCGAGTGTCAGGGAATTAGCAGGGTAAATATGTGGGGTTACAGGAATAGGGCTTGGGTGGGATTGTGGTCAGTGTAGGCTCGATGGGCCGAATGATTTCCTTCTGCACTGTGGGGATTCAATGATTCTATCATTTAGCGGAGGGGTCTTACAACAGATCTAATTTTCATGGGGATGGAGCCTAATGCCTGTTTTAGGCAGACACAAGGGATACCTGAGAAATTGCCTAACTGCGTATGTGGTTGGAATCTTTCAGGCATTATTGAGGCATGGGCCTTTGCATTCACAGATTCGTACTTTTGGGCCATACTTCTGCCTGGAAACTGGACACAGTAAAGCCCGATCAGTAGATTATTCAAAGGAGAAGAGATGTTGATTCAGCTGATCCGAGTCTTAGTCTCTCATCTGACATCTGGCCACACTTTCCAGTAGGGGATAACCAGATAGAAATCCAAAGTAAAATTCCACGCTGATTTCTTTTCCTCCTTCTTGGAAATTTGCTGATCTGTAGGGCTTATTACCACACTCAATATGCAGTGCACATGTCCATTGAACCACTGGGGGAGCTGAGAAACTGTTTATTAACTATCGTGGAAATAAGGCCTATTTTATTGATATAATTATATTGAAATGCCAAATGTAGCGGCTAAGTTTCTGATAGCTAAGTACAAGTTGAACGAAAAGATGGATGATATGTTGGTATGAAAAATGAGGAGTCTTGTTAAATAGTACCACCTAAAATCATAGCCTGACTCATAGGTATATTATATTCTGAGAAATCATTCCTCAAGATAAAGGGGCAAGTGTAGGAAAATGGGATTAGTGCATCTTTAGTGGTAGTTATTCTCGGGCAGAGTCGATGGGCTGAAGGGCCTTTTTTACGCTGTATGTCTCTATGGGTGGAATTTTCCTGTCCCACCCTCCAAGGGAATCATAGCAGGCGGGGGGGGGGGGGGGGGGGGGGGGCGATGCGGACCATGCAAAGGTCCATTGACCTCAGGCGGGATCTTCCAGTTTTGGGGCGAGCGTGGCTGGAAATTCCCATCCTCCGGCTCTATATAAGTCCCTCCAGCTAATGAGGATCTGTGCCAGCTAGCAGTCTGAGGAATTGAAAATGTATTTCATTTGTGATTTTTTTCAATCATTTATTTTTCATGGTCAGATAATTCAAGAGTGATACATACCGAAATCCATGATATATATTTCTAACATAAGAACATAAGAAATAGGAGTAGGAGTAGGCCATCTAGCCCCTCGAGCCTGCCCCGCCATTCAACAAGCTCATGGCTGATCTGAAGTGAATCAGTTCCACTTACCTGCCTGCTCCCCATATCCCTTAATTCCCTTATCGATCAGAAATCTATCTACCCGTGATTTAAACATATTCAACGAGGTAGCCTCCACCACTTCAATGGGCAGAGAATTCCAGAGATTCACCACCCTCTGAGAGAAGAAGTTCCCCCTCAACTCTGTTCTGAACCGGCCCCCACTTATTTTGAGGCTGTGCCATCGAGTTCTGGTTTCCCTTCTAAGTGGAAAGAATCTCTCTACCTCTACCCTATCCAGCCTCTTCATTATCTTATATGTCTCTATAACGATAGCACAGACTTTTAAAATCAACCCTTAGAAGCCTAACTTCCCATGGGATTTAATAACAGCAACTCTAGTATTCCACAAATACAGGAATACACATTGATAGAGTGGGAGGAGAGACGAGCTTAGGAGGGAGTGAAGACAGAGAGAAAAATAAATTACAAGAGAAGAACCAAAAATCAAGTCAAAGAGGAAGGATCTTGGCAAGTTTTTGAAGACAGAGAGGAGGTGGAAAAGTGGAGGTTCAAAGGATGAGAATTCCCCAGGATAATGGCTGAAAAATCAAAGAGGAGGAGAGGATTTGAATTGACTGATGTCGGAGAAAAGAAGGACAGTGCAGGAGCTCACAGCTTGAGAGGATCTCAAAGCAGAATTGGGGTAAAATCATGGAGAGATATGATAATGCAGACAAAGACTGCATTTAAGATTGTTAATAGCATGTTACTTACATTGTTAAGATACACAGCTAAAGGGCTGGTTTAATTCAGTACTTTGAACACATATAAATAGGGGACAGCTGGAACACTGGGGTAGAGAGAAGCGCTATGAGATTCAACAAAGTCAATAAACTCTCTCAGTAAAAAAAGGCACTGTGTCTTGGCTTTGACACAGTCAGTTTGGATCCGATTAACAAAGATAAACACATGGCTGGGATGTATGAATGCTAGTAAACCTGCTGAGAGTTCAGGCGGTGTTCTGACTGTGAGAGCAGAGATTGAGTGGTTTATCAGTGCTATCTCAGACTTGGCGAGTTGCACTCGAGTAGCTAGGTCTTACCCTTCTTCTCATCCAACATCCACAAGAACAATCAGGAGCAAGAATCTTGCTCAATTTATTGCAAGGATACGAAAGCCAAGGGGGGCACATGAGACATCTATCCCAGCAAGAATTAGATAACTCAGTACAGATCATGGGTGGAATTTTCCTGTCCTGCCCGCCAATGAGGATTGTAGCAGGCGGGACGCGGATGCAAAGGTCCGTTGATCTTGGATGGGATTTTCTGGTCTTGGGGAGAGCATGGCCTGAAAATCCTGTTCCATATGTCTATGTATAATAACTAAGTTACTTATTAGAAAAACATTTCAGAATAGGGTTGGTTGTTATTAAGCCCACTGCCTATCTATTTTTACTCAATAAACGCCACCGTTGTACCTTGTTAGCTTATTCCCAATCCTTTGTCTTTTAGAAAACTACATTAATTGCTTCTTATACTTGTCAACTTTGAACTCCGTCTGTCATATTACTTTAATCCTCCTGCATTCCCATTCTAATCGCTCCATGTATGACTCTCTCCATTATTTCAGCCAGGCTCAGTGAATCACTCTTGACTAACTTCAGGGATAGTGAGGTCTATTCCTTCTGTAACTGTCTCCGATGATTTTTCAGCACCTTAGCTAATTTAAAATTCTCCTGCTCTTTTTAATATATCCCATTGTCTCATTAATGACTTTCTATGTCATCCAATATTTTCTTTCAACTGGATTGTAGGCCATTCAACCCATTAATGTTCCCTCTGGGATTGGCTTTTGTTTTGTTTCTCTCCATTTTATTCAATCTTAGGAGGGGCTTTGCTTATACTTCAGCTTTCAGCTCTGCACCCGAAACAACAACCTCTTTTTGTCCCTCCTTCATAAAGAACAATAAAAAAAACTTACATTTTACGAGCACTCTCACAAACGCAGGATATACTAAAGCACGTTACAGTCAATGAAATATTCTCAAACTGTAACGGAGGAAATGTGAGAAACACTTGTCACACAACAGGGCCACACAAACCGCAATGACCAGTGACCAGATAATTCCCTTCAGTGAAGATAGGGATAGCTATTGACCAAGGGATAGCTATTGACCAAGAAACCAGAGAAGATACCCCCTGCACTTCTTCAAAATGGTAAGAAGTCTCATAACACCAGGTTAAAGTCCAGAAGGTTTCTCAAAAAACATTTTTGTGGTTTTTTTGAGAGCAGATATCCACTCCATCTGACGAAGGAGCAGCGCTCCGAAAGCTAATGGCATTTGCCACCAAATAAACCTGTTGGACTTTAACTTACTGTGTTTACCCCAGTCCAACGTCAGCATCACCACATCATATTATATTGGAGTCAGTGTTGATTCTGTGTTCAAGTTTCTGGAACGGAATCAGTGAAAATATCAGGGAAACCCAATAAATTGGAATGTTTTCTGTTGGTTATATATTTTAAAAACTCTATTGGCTGCTTGAATTCAGGGACAGTTTGGTTGTGTTAGTGATATGTTAATGAGCCTATCAACACTGCAAACAGATGTTTATTTATGACAAGTTTGTAACAATGAGGAATAGAACATAAAAGGTTTGAATAAGGTATCAAGTGTTCAACGGAGGAGATAAGGTGTGAACTTTGCATTTACATTCTGAAAGGTAGATTCACAAAATGAAGGTAATTAAGTTTGACTTTTGAAGATGTTAGTTCAGAAAAGGGAAGATCAAAACTGCATATCAGAAAGAATGCAAGGGTAGACCTCGACCAATAGCCGGAATAGCCATTTTAACTCCCAGCAAGCCGTCTATGTGAAGAAACCTGCCTTGAAAAAAAAGAATAGAAAAGCTACAACACAAACAGGCCCTTCGGCCCACAAGTTGCGCCAAACATGTCTCTACCTACTAGGCTTACCTATAACCCTCTATCTTACTAACTTCCATGAACTTATCCAAAAGTCTCTTAAAAGACCCTATTGAATCCTCCTCCACCACCACTACCGGCAGCCGATTCCACGCACCCACCATTCTCTGAGTGAAAAACTTACCCCTAACATCTCCCCTGTACCTACTCCCCAGCACCCTAAACCTGTGGCCTCTTGTGGCAACCATTTCAGCCCTGGATAAAAGCCTCTGAGAATCCACTCTATCAATACCCCTCAACATCTTATACACCTTTATCAGGTCACCTCTCATCCTTCGCCTCTCCAAGGAGAAAAGACCTAGCTCTCTCAACCTATCTTCATAAGGCATGCCACCTAATCCAGGCAACATCCTTGTAAATCTCCTCTGCACCCTTTCTATGTCTTCCACATCCTTTCTGTAATGAGGCGACCAGAGCTGGGCACAGTACTCCAGGTGGGGTCTGACCAGGGTCCGATACAGCTGCAGCATTATCTCCAGATTTCTAAACTCAATTCCTCTATTGATGTAGGCCAGTATTACATACGCCTTCTTAACCACAGCCTCTACCTGCGATGCTGCTTTGAGCGTCCTATGAACCCGGACCCCAAGATCCTTCTGATCTTCCACACTGCCAAGCGTCTTACCCTTAATATTATATTCTTTCATCCTATTCGACCTGCCAAAATGAACCACCACACACTTATCAGGGTTGAAGTCCATCTGCCACTTCTCCGCCCAGTCTTGCATCTTATCGATGTCTCGTTGCAACTGCTGACATCCCTCTACACTATCCACAACCCCACCAACCTTTGTGTCATCTGCAAACTTGCCAACCCATCCTCCCACTTCCTCATCCAGGTCATTTATAAAAATCACAAAGAGCAAGGGTCCCAGAACAGATCCCTGGGGCACTCCACTGGTGACCGACCTCCATGCTGAAAAAGACCCATCTACAACCACTCTTTGGCTTCTGTGGGCAAGCCAGTTCTGAATCCACAAAGCAATGTCCCCTGGTATCCAATGCCCCTTCACTTTCGTAATGAGCCTTGCATGGGGCCTTGCTGAAATCCATATAAACTACATCTACCGCTCTTCCCTCGTCTATGTGTCTAGTTACATCTTCAAAAAATTCAATTAGGCTCGTAAGCCATGATCTGCCTTGGACAAAGCCATGCTGGCTGTTTCTGATCATACTATTCCTCTCCAGATGTTCATAAATCCTGCCTCTCAGGATCTTCTCCATCAACTTACCAACCACTGAGGTTAGACTCACCGGCCTATAATTTCCCGGGCTATCTCTTCTCCCTTTCTTGAATAACGGAACCACATCCGCAATCCTCCAATCCTCCGGAACCTCTCCCGTCTCCATTGATGACGCAAAGATCATCGCCAGAGGCTCAGCAATCTCTTCCCTCACCTCCCACAGTAACCTGGGGTACATCCCATCCGGTCCCGGCGATTTATCTAACTTGATGCTTTTCAAAAGCTCCAACACATCCTCTTTCCTAATGTCCACATGCTCAATCTTCTCAGTCCACTGCAAGTCTGCACTGCAACCACCAAGATCCTTTTCCACTGTGAATACTGAAGCAAAGTATTCATACAGTACCTCTGCCATTTCTGCCGGTTCTATACAGACTTTCCCACCATCACATTTGATAGGTTCCACTCCTTCACATCTTATCCTCTTGCTCTTAACATACTTGTAGAATGCCTTGGGGTTTTCCTTTTTCCTGTCTGCCAAGGCCTTCTCATGACCCCTTCTTGCTCTTCTAATTTCCCTCTTAAGTTCCTTCCTACTAGTCGTATACTCTTCTAGATTTCTAACATTACCTAGCTCCCTGAACCTTCTGTAGGCTTTTCTTTTCTTCTTGACTAAATTCGTTACAGTTTTCGTGCACCATGGTTTCTGTGACCTACCACAACTCCCCTGTCTTATTGGAACATTGCTGTGTAGAGCTCCAGACAAATTGTGCTTCAAAATTTGCCACATTTCTTCTGTACATTTCCCTGAGAAAACCTCCTTCCAACTTATGCCTCTAATTTCCTGCCCAATAGCCTCATAATTGCCCTTACTCCAAATAAACACTTTCCTGGCTTGACTGACCCTATCTCTCTCTCCAATGCTAATGTAAAGGAGATTTGTTCTACCTCAGAAGCAACCCCAATGAGATATAACTGCCATGAATGGTAACTATTAGTGGATTTTATAGCTTTTAAAGATCTATAAGATGTTGTGGAAGTTTGTTGAAAATCAGCTCTGAAGATCTTGAAATAAAAATGTTTGGAACTAATTAAAGTTAGTGATACTATACATAACCATAATTTTACTTATATGGACCTCAAGTTGATTTTATTATTGTTTATCTTATTGTTTAATAAGTATTCATTTTATTCAAAATCATCACAAAACATCGGGGACATCATTGTCTGGGTTTCAAATCTTTCTTCATATTATATCAAATTGCAAAATACAGTTGAGGGCAGTTGTTTCAAGTTTCCCTTTGGGAATTGGGAATAACCCAATGTTTACCATCAGTCGTATTCTAAACAATTCCTGATAATCTGATTCAGAAATGAGATTGTGACCATTGCATCATGAGTGACAGCAAAGTTCCAGCATTTTCTGATTTTACTTCATTCATTAAGGCTTCAGTGGCCTTCCTTAATAAATTGTTCCAGACATCTGTTAATCTTTGGGTGAATAAGTTACATCACAATTTCAAATGTGAGTTAAATCTGAAACTAGGATCTTATATCTGAACAAAGCAAACTCAGTGGGCGAGATTCTCCGGCCTCTCAGTCGCATGTTTCCCACCGGCGAGAAGTGGCGCACTGCTTGCTAGTGGCAGGGTTCTCTGGTCCCGCAGCGGTCAATAAGAATTCCCATTGCCGTCACCACAAGCCGGCGGGAAACCCACAGGTGGGGCTGTGTTGCCGACGGGACCGGAGAATCCCACTGGCATGAATGGCGGGAGAATTCCGGCCGAAAGGTGAGGTGGTGAAAGTAGATTGAGAAACTAGATTCAAACATTTGATGGCCTGTAAGCAATGTCAAACATTTATGGAACCAATTCATAATTAACAATCAATATTTATTCCTTGAAAGATTTTGATTTTTGATTTGATTTGATTTATTATTGTCACATGTGTTAACATACAGTGAAATGTATTGTTTCTTGCGCGGTATACAGATAAAACATACCGTTCATAGAGAAGGAAAGGAAAGAGTGCAGAATGTAGTGTTACAGTCATAGCTAGGGTGTAGAGAAAGATCAACTAATGCAAGGTAAGTCCATTCAAAAGTCTGACAGCAGCAGAGAAGAAGCTGTTCTTGAGTCGGTTCATACTTGATCACAGACTTTTGTAGCATTTTCCCAACGGAAGAAGGTGGAAGAGAGAACGCCCGGGGTGCTTGGGGTCCTTAATTATGCTGGCTGCTTTGCCGAGGCAGCAGGAAGTATAGACAGAATCAATGGACGGGAGGCTGCTTTGCGTGATGGATTGAGCTACATTCATGACCTTTTGTAGTTCCTTGCGGTCTTGGGCAGAGCAGGAGCCACACCAAGCTGTGATACATCCAGAAAGAATGCTTTCTATGGTGCATCTGTAAAGGTTGGTGAGAATCATAGCTGACATGCCAAATTTCCTTAGTCTTCTGAGAAAGTAGAGGCGTTGGTGGGCTTTCTTAACTATAGTGTCGGCATGGGGGGACCAAGACAGGTTGTTGGTGATCTGGACATCTAAAAACTTGAAGCTCTTGACCCTTTCTACTTTGTCCCCGTTGATGTAGACAGGGGATAAAGAAGAAAAATCCCACAGAAAATTGCTCAAACCATAGTTCACAGGTGAAGTCAAAGATTGTGTTACATTAAAGGCTATTATGCCAAATAGCAAGTAGAAAACCGGAATATTGGGAGGATTTTAGAATTCATCAGAATAACCTTGATTAAGAGAGAAAAAAATAGAATGAGCGAGAGACATAAAATTAGGCTGTGAAAGCTTCAATAGGATTGTAAAAAGAAAGAGATTAGCAAAAGTAAATCTAGGTCCCTTGAAGGCAGAAATTGGAAAGTTTTGAGCGCGGGAAATAAATAAATAGCGAAGATATTAAACAAATACTTCGTATATATGTTCGTCACAGATGACACAAAAATATTCCAGATAGTGCGAATCCAAGGGTCTAATGAATGTAAGGAATTTAAATAAATTAGTATTCGTAAACAAATAGTACTTAAGAAATTAATGGAATTAAACATTGACAAAAACCTTCGACCTGATGCCCTGCCCCAGAGGGTTTTAAAATATGTGGTTGCAGAGACAGTGAATGCATTGGTTTTGGTTTTGAAATTTCACAATTCTAGGATGGTCCCTGTGGATTGGAACATAATTCCATTACCTAATAAAGGAAGGAGAGAGAAATCAGAATGCTATCGACCAGCTATCCTGACATTTGTAGACAGAATGATGCTAGAATCTGTTATTAGGGATGTAGTGACAGGACACTTAGACAATCGTGTTATGATTTGGTAAATTCAATTTATGAGGGAAATCATGTTAGACCAATCTGTTTGAGTTTCTTATAAATCTGTCATGGGATATGGGCATCACTGCCTGGGCCAACATTTATTGCCCATCCCTAAGAGTTCATTAGATCCACATTGTTGTGGATCTAAAGTTTATTTATTAGTGTCAAAAGTAGTTTTACATTAACACTGCAATGAAGTTACTGTGAAAATCCCTAGTCGCCACACTCTGGTCCCTGTTTGGGTACACCGAGGGAGAATTTAGCATGGCCAATGCACCCCACCAGCGCATCTTTCAGACTGTAGGAGGAAACTGGAGCCCCCAGAGGAAAGCCATACAGACACGAGGAGAACGTGCAAGCTCCGCACAGATAGTGACCCAAGTCAGGAATTGAACGCAGGTCTCTGGTGTAGTGAGGCAGCAGTGCTAACCACTGTGCCACCATGCAGAGTCACATGTAGGCCAGACCAGGTAAGGACGGTAGGTTTCCTTCACAGCAGTGAACCAGATGGGTTTTTACCACAATCGCTTCCAAAATTCCAGATTTTTATTGGATCCAAATTTCACCATCTGCTGTGTTGGGATTTGAGCTCAGGTCCGCCACAGAATTACCCTGGATACTAGTCCAGTGACAATACCACTACACCACTGCCTCCCCTAAGCTTTTATAGCAGCCAAGATAGATAAGTTGCAATGACCTCTGACTTGGAAGCGGTAACAGTAAGGAACATTTGAAAATACTCCAAAATGTTTAGGGAATCTGATGTTTGATAAAAAGATATTTAGACTTTGGATCACTCATAATGTGTAGGGATTAATTGTAATTTTTTGGTTAGTAAGAAAAGACATGTTAGTCGGTACCATTTGACCAGGACAAAGTACCAACAGGAAGGGAGTTGAAATGTGGAGGCTGTGCTGCATGCAGACAGTAGTGAGGAAAGGAGTGAGCTGGGGAGAGGAAAGGTAGTTACCAATCAGAGTTGGATTCCTGGGGGGCTGGAAAGCGGATTCAAACCTGCTGCCACTGTTTCTCTCACTTCCCCAGTGATTGAATGCTCAGAATTAGCCACATTGTGCAAAGATGAAGGAGATTCTACTATACCCACGCTACCACAACTGACTGGAGCTGAGAGTTGAAAATGTGCTAGAAAGAAATGTACCATCATGTAGATGTTTGCCTGGATGGAACCCCGTTTACTTGGTTAGAATCATAGAATCATAGAATCTCTACAGTGCAGAAGGAGGCCATTCGGCCCATCAAGTCTGCACCAACAACAATCCCATCCAGGCCTCATCTCACAACCCCACATATTTACCTCATTAATCCCTCTCACCTACATATCCTGGGACACTAAGGGGACAATTTAACATGGCCAATCAACCTGACCAGATTGCCACTACATGGGGGAATGGGCTAAATCCATGAAAGAAAAGGACTGGAACACGGCTTAGAAGAACTTTGTGGCTGAGTGAACAGGCAGAGTGAACTACCCACTGACCCTACCAGGTAGACTCTCTCATATCTGCTATTCCATGTATAATTTATAGATTGTGCTGACTGTGATTTGACTGTTAATTTGTGTTTAATTAATGTTCCTGATTCACGTTAAAGTAAGAGTTTAGAAGTAGTGAAAACTTTTTCAGTAATTTCTTCACTTGGGGTTGGTCAGTAAATTTGGCGATTTTGGTTTACAATCTCCACTGGGATTGTAACAAAGGGGGAACCAGTAGATGTCAAGCATTTGGAATTTCAAGTAACATTTAATAAGGTGCCACACAAGAGGATTTGTTCAAATTAGGGTTTTTGGAATTGAGGGTAATATCTGAACATGGATTAAGGATTGGTTATCTGACAGAAAACAGAGTAAGAGTAAAGGGATCATTTCAGGTTGGCAGGCTATCAACAGTGGGGTATGGCATCTCTCGATCAATGCTTAGATGAAGGTCATCTGTTCAAGTTGGCTGATGGTAAAAGGAGCAAGCTATGAGGAGGGCACAAAGAGGCTGCAGATAGATATGGACACATTAATTGCTTGGCCAAGGAGATGGCTATGGAATAATGAGGGGAAATGTGATTTTATCCACTTTGCTTGGAAAAAATAAAAGAAGAACAAAATATATTTTAAATGAAGAGACTAGGAAAGGTTGGCATTTGGAGAGAAATTGTATCGTTGTACATAAATCACATAAAGACATGTTTGCCAACATGCATGGCATTCACTCCGCCTGACCTCACTAGCTCATTGAAGCGCTTACGGAACTGTACCCACATTTGCATGACCACCCCCCCATGGCTACTCACTTCCTCAGAGCCACGTCCTGCCAGATGTTCTTTCTAAAGCTTGCCAACTTTGTCTTCCTGTCCACTGAGAACAGAACTTCTCTCTATTTGCTCATCATCTGCGGAAGTCTCTCGGGGACTCACCTTGGAAAACTATGGAAACCCTCCCTCTCGCTGCGGCCACTCCTCCACAGGTTCCTTCCTGCTGCAGCCCTTCCTCTGCCTTCTTTGTGCATGGTACATAGGGAGGCAGCATACTGGCCTTGAAAAAAAGTTGTTGTTAACCTGGTGCCAGCAGTGATTCCTACCTGCCATTAGCTGGCTCCAGTTACATGCTAATTGACTGCACAGTGGAAGATTGCCACAGGGTATACTGCCACCCACCCGTGTGACCTGACAACCCACAAATAACCCTGGAATATCAGGACATATTTGTTAAAATCCAGCCTGATGTTTTTCTCATACATTCATTGCTGCCAGTGATGTGTAAATCTGTGGAATTATAACATCACTGGTGTACATCATATGGTCTTCTGATTCTTTTAAACCTGCTAGAAGCAGCTCTAAATAAAGCAATTTTCTCATTATCTTTAATACTTGATACAGCCAGAGCCGGATTATCAATCCATCTCCGAAACTCTCATTTCTAAATGCCAGTAGAGAAAAGGCCAGCAAAGGATAGTCATTAACAGAGCTTCTCTGCTAATTTCTTTATCAACTTGCCCATCTTCTTCCTTTCTTCTTCTGCATGTTTAAGCCAAATACAAGGATGATAAAGAGGCATAACAGCTACATTTACTTCTTCTCATGTTCGGAGATGTGTCTAGAGCAGTCCACAGGGTAAGGGACAATGATCACGAGGGAGGGTTCAGAGACAGTTAGACGCATAGCTGTAAAGACAAGTCTTCAGGAGTCTACTGAAGGCAGGAAAGGAAGTGACGAGAAAGAAATATGAAATGGAAAGAATTCCACATGAAAGGATTTAAAGGGAAGATGAAAGTCAGTTTCGCTTGTGTTACGAATATGTTGATGTTAAATGCGAAGATATCCCCAAAACCTAGAAGGCTAACTTGGACCACCGATTCGTAGTGCTGTGTGTTTTTTCAGTATTGTGTGAGGATCGATGTACAACCCAGTGAGAAAACAGTCCAGTCCAGTAACTGTGTGAACAATTATTGAAGAATAATTTGAAAGAAAAACAAAAACATACATGACCAGAAGGACTATAATATGCTGCAACACTTAAGGCATACTGATGGCTTTGCATACAATTTCACTGGTCCCCAAAACTACCTACGTTCACTTGAACTCTGAGATTTCCCAAACCACATCCAATATTAAGTAGTTCTATGAGCTAAATCCAGCAAATTATTAGCACAATCATGTTAAACTGGCTGCATCTGGGAAATACTCAGCAAAAGTGGAAAATGGCAGCTTCTCTCGGGTGACTATAGCTGCAACTTGCTGCAACTCTGATTTTAGCTGTCTCTCTCTGTCTTCCTGTTAGGGTTATGATGGGATTGAAACAACAATGCAAACTTCCATAGTTAGGGTTCTACAGTTATCCCATTTCTTCTGCTTTGATTTTATTCTCCTGTGACTTTTGGAAGGTATGCGTCAATTTCCTCACCTCTCCACTTTGAAGATACTATGTCTATAGCCCTGTTGTCCTCACTAGTCACATATGTAAAATACTTATTTCCCATTGATAAGCTGATTCGCATCACATCATTTCTCCAGCCATCCGCCTCTAATCAACTCCCTGCTTTGACTTTGTTTTTTTAATCTTAATTTTCCCCAATTCTTAATAATTGGCAGGGAAAGGTAATGATGGGATTTGGGCTCACTCCCAGACACAACTTCAAATTAAATGAGATGGTTCATGAGCTTAGAATCATTTTTGACCTTGAGCTGAGTTGCTGATGCCCTTATTTGCTTCATCAAAGGCTGTCTATCTCCAGTTCGGTAACATCTTTAAACTCCTCATCTTCAGACATGCCATTCTAATACACTTCTGGTAATCCACCATACGCAGTAAGTCATCTCATCCAAGACTCTGTTGCCTGTATTCTATCCCACACCAATTACTGTTCATCCATCACTTCCATCCTCACTAACCTGCATTGACTTCTGGTTCTCAGGGTTTCAGGTGGAAAGTTTGCATTGTTGTTTCAATCCCATCATGATTTCACCCTCACTATCATTGTTAATGTGGGAGCATTTGAGTGGATTTGTACTTTATAACTTTTGGATCTGGAGAGGCTGGCAAGGAGATCCGAGGAGAGGTTCATTCTCAAAGTGAAATGTGATATAGGACAATGGCAGAGTGGAGATGTAAAGATAGAGGCAAGCGACATAAGGGATGTGAAAAAGCAGGTCCTGGCCTCAGATTGGTTGCAAAGAGAGAGAGATGGATGGACTGAGCTCACTTAAGTGCAACGCCAAAATTCTGTGCCTTCACCCAGCAAGCCTTACACCACAAGACTTGGGAGCAGAAGTAGGACATTTGGCCCATTGAGTCTGCTCCGCCATTCAATGAGATCATGACTGATCTGATATAATAATCCTCAACTCCACTTTCCCGCCTTATCCCCATAACCCTTGATTCCCTTCCTGACTAAAAATCTGTCTATCTCAGCCTTCAATATACTTAATGACACCACCTCTGTGGTAAATAATTCCACAGATTCACTATCCTCTGAGAGAAGAAATTCATGCTTATAACTGTCTTTAATGGGCAACCCCTTTACTCTGAGATTGTGCCCTCTGATCCTAGACTTTCCCACAAGAGGAAACAATCTCTCAGTATCTGCCCCGTCAAACTCCCTGAGAATCCTATATGTCTCAATAAGGTCACCTCTGATTCTTCTAAACTCCAATGAGTATAGCCCAACCTACTCAAAATCTCCTGATGGAAAATCCCTCCATCCTCGGAATCAAACTTGTGAATCTTCTCTGGACTGCCTCCAATGCTAGGATATCTTTCCTTAGATAAGGGGACCAAAACTAGGTGATCCAGAAGGGATATGTTTGATGATCTTGAGAGCTTGGAGATAAATAGTGGAAAGAGAGGGTGAGGGGTTTGAACAGGAGTGTGGGCAGACTCAGGCCCCAGATGTGCTTGATTTTACTACAAGGAAGTCAAAGAGCTTTTAGTGAGATAGTTCGAGGAGACACCTGGCAGGGTGAAAGGGAATTGGAATTGTGGCAGAGGTGAACTTCAAGTATCATGACTTATCTGTGGGAGGACAATATTTAAGATGTTCAACCATGTTTGCTGATAGAGAGCTGGGATGATTGCTTGCCAAGTGCACTTACACTGATTGTCACAACGGTGATCCCTGCACTGGTGAAGTGTTGGAAATGTAAGACTGTCTGAAATCTGGCAAGACAAGGGCACAAGCGAACAAGTGACGCAGTTACAAAGGAATTTATCTTGTCACAATCTAGACTCTTGTAGTTTTATAAAATAGATTAGCAATGACCTGTGTAGCAGGGAAACAAAATGAATTATTTATAATTTATGTATAAATCTTTCTATCGAGCTACCCATAAACATCCAGCCCACTTCAAAAAAAATCAGCAACCCACCTACAAGGAACTAAATGGAGTCAAATTATTAACAAAATAGATTACTTAGTGGTTACCTCATCGGTTCTTTGCATACTCTTTGTGCCATTCGGTATCAGTCCCGCATTTCCATCATTTTACCAGGGAGAGTCACCTTCAGGCCCTCAAATCTGCAGGACTGAAACATTCCCTGGGATATAATCCGTATGATGGGAGTCTCGGACGCAGGATGGAGAGTCAGCAAGAGCCCTGTGTCACCTAGTTTGGGAAATATCTGCAGTATTAAGTGCCAGTCAGGCACTTAAATGACCGATGGGGCCTTTCCCAGGATCATTGCTGTTAAGAGCTGTCCACTGATCAGAGGCTGGCAGTTCCCCATTGCAGGCAGTGCCACTGGAAATGGTGGTAGCTGACAGCAATGCACCAACCCAAAGGCTCAGGGTCAGTGAGAGATCCAGACTACAGGCATGAGGGGAGGGGGGAGGGGGGGGGCGGGGGTGGTGGGGGGGGGGCGTGGTCACAGGAGGGTATCTCTGGCTGGGAGGAGTAGGGAGTGGAATTGGAAGGATGATCATTGAGATCGCTCTCAGCAAGCCCCCTCCTTCCTACTGCTGAGCTACCAGGTACCTTGGTCAGGCATCAGGAACCCCACCACACACACACACACACGCAGACACATACACACACACACACTTTCCCCAGGAGCCTGCAAGAAAACACAACATTGTTTGCTTTTTGGCCTCCCTGTGTGGTGACTGCTCCCCACACTAGCCACAACAAACCACCCCCTTCACCCCCCCATTCCCCCCCCCCCCCACCTCCCCCCTCCCATTCAGCCCATAAGTCACTGGTAGAATGCCAGTGGTGGTGGGACAAGGCCCTTAGTGACCATTAATTGCCCACTCGAAGGCTTCAATTGACATCAGGACGCGACAGCCATTCTTGGGCTGAGGCGGGCAGAGATGAGAAGGTGATGGGGTCCACACCCCGTATTGTCCCACCTGATGAAATGTCTCTGCACCACCAAACTCGCCAGAGAGGAGGACGTTAAATTCCACCGATACTTTCTGAATAACCGTCTTAGTTCAATGGATATGATTGGACCAACTTAAACACTGAACATAACTTCTCTTTTTCATATAATATTTAACAATGATGGTAATTTCACTGATTTAAAATATGACCTAGATTTTAATCCTGAACTTCAATCATGCATGTGTTGTAAATTAATTGTTTTGATCTGCGCAAACCTAGAAAAGAAACTTGACCCAATTTTCTTGCGATCACACAGTTTTCTTTGAGTTCAGGTAGGTATTGATTTATTCCAGGTGTAATAAGTTGGATTCTGTGCTCAAACCCCTGAAACGCCATTTTTCTTACCAGCACCATCTTGCAAGTTAAAAGGAGACATTGCAGTCTAATTTGAGGCAGTGTTCCTCAAAGTAACTCTGGTGGAAATTTAAGACCCCCCCTTCTGCCCCTCCCATCCCCAGCCTCCCACAGCTGGATGGGGAACCACGTAAGTAGCATGGGCGCCTAGCCCGCTGCCTTCCCAACCGCTCACAAGCTGCCCCCCACATTATGGTGGGTGGGTAAGGTATTAGCCCATTGTTTTTTGCACCTTTTTGTACCTTATTTTCAATCAAAAAAGCCAATTCAAATTAAATCCAATCATGGTCCCCGCATGAGGGACAAACAAGATCCAAGTTGACAGGATGAGATATTGCATCCCTTCTTGGACTCGATCAAACAATTCCAAGTTGACAGGATGAGGTGTCGCACTCCCCCTCCCGCGCTTGATCTGATACTTCATCTTAGCCATGTGGAGGCTTTGGAGAGGGTACAAAAAAGATTTACCAGGATATTGCTGGTATGGAGGGCATTAGCTATGAGGAGAGGTTGGAGAACCTTGGTTTGTTCTCACTGGAACGACGGAGGTTGAGGGGACGACCTGATAGAAGTCTACAAGATTATGGGGGGCATGGACAGAGTGGATAGTCGGAAACTTTTTCCCAGGGGTGGAAGAGTCAATTACTAGGGGGCACAGGTTTAAGGTGCGAGGGGCAAGGTTTAAAGGAGATGTACGAGGCAGGTTTTTTACACAGAGGGTGGTGGGTGCCTGGAACTCGCTGCTGGGGGAGGTAGTAGAAGCAGATACAATAGTGACTTTTAAGAGGCATCTTGACAAATACATGAATAGGATGGGAATAGAGGGATACGGTCCCTGGAAGGGTCGGGGGTTTTTGTTCAGTCAGGCAGCATGGTTGGTGCAGGCTTGGAGGGCCGAAGGGCCTGTTCTTGTTCTGTAATTTTCTTTGTTCTTTGTTCCAAAGGGCCGAGATGGTTTTGAAAAATTGCATCAGATAAAGCCTCGGCTTAATCTCATTGACTACACTGATCCTTTACTCTATCCTAGCCTGGGCAAACCACTATCACAGGTGTCAGCACACCCAAAGTGCAATGGACTAGCCTCATTCCTTGCCTGATCATGGTTTCATCCCTGCCAGGTAGCCCTTAGGCCTATTGAAGCCCTTAACTGGCCAATTAATGGTCAGTCAAGGGCCTGTTTACACCCTTGCTGCAATAATGCATGCAGCCAGGGAAGACAGAATGAAGGAAACCAGCTGTGGCCTCGTAGTATATGTCACTAACCTGATAAAACACAAACTTGGAGCAATGTTCCAGGGGTCCAGACTCAAATCCTACCATGGTAGCTGCAATGACTTCAATCAGGCCATTGAGGTTGGCCTATTGGAATATGAACTCCCTAATTAAGGAGTCAATTGATGAGCCAATCAGGGAGTCTTTTTCTTGTACTTAACTGGGAATGTCAGTTCCTCTGGGACTCCCGAAGGTAGACTGTTGACTGATAGCACTCTGTGTACTGCTGTTGGAATTGTAAATAAAGGGATTTTGGTGAAGGGACTTCTATCTCCTTATAATGGTAGATGGTAAAAAATGTCTTGTGGCAGGCATGGGTGAGCTGATAAATATTGAAGAAAGCCAGCCTGCTACTTCACCATCTCAGGTGAAAGGAAGGAGGTTTGGGGGGGGTGAGGTTGTATGTCTTTTAGGTGCTGTCCTGCGGCCCATCAAGATCTGCTCTCAAGATGTGACCCTCCCCCAGCCTTCAAAACCTGAGGCCATCACCCCTCCCTGCCCCCCCACCCTGCTGCCGCTCTCCGGTCACACCTCCCTAGAGTCCCAATACCCCCCCAAACAAGAATCCTGCATGGACCTTTAAGTTTGGTCACTATGGGTCCTCGGCAGCCACTACTGAATTCGGGACTTCAGGTTCCAGCCAATCAGATTGGCCCCCAGCTCTTGAGTGCAGGACATCCTCTCCCTGAGGTATGGTTGTCCCACAATTACCTCTTTCAGGGCACCCCCAGTGTATTATTGCTGGGGTAACCAGATTTTCAAATATCAAAACCAGGATACATTCATGGGAATCTGGGGCTCCAAAACGATTAACATGTTGGACAACCAATGACAAGAGTCTGGGGGAGGGGCTGTTGGAGGTGAGAGGTCATATTCTCCAGGAATATGTCCAGCCAGAGTTGGCAACCCTATCCTGTAAATTGTTTAAAAGGCATCATTAGAAATCGAGTCGACAGCACCAAAACAGTAGAGGTGTCAACGTTGTAATGTGACTTTAAGGGATATTAGCATGACATCACTAGAAGGGAGATGTGTCACGTTATCCAGTCTGAGTTTCATTTATGCTTTGAGCAGAGCACACACACATCCTCTTATCTGGGGTGGGGAGGAAGGAGGACCTCTTTGTGGGCCTGCTCCTGGGCCTCGCCAAACTGACATTAACAGGTCCAGGCAGCGGCGGTCAAGGGGGTCATCCATCTCGACTGTCTGCCGCTCTTCTGCAGCCAAGCTTATTTTATTAGTGTCACAAGTAAGCTGATATTAACACTGCAATGAAGTTACTGTGAAATCCCCTAGTCGCCACACTCTGGCGCCTGTTCGGGTACACTGAAGGAGAATTTAGCATGGTCAATGCACCTAATCAGCACAACTTTCAGACTGTGGGAGGAAACCGGAGCACCCGGAGGAAACCCATGCAGACACGGGGAGAATGTGCAGACTTCGCACAGACAGTGACCCAAGCCGGGAATCGAACCCAGGTCCCTTGCGCTGTGGGGCAGCAGTGCTAACCACTGTGCCACCTTGCTGCCCATGTGACTCAGTCAGCCAGTGTCTCAAGCCGACGACACAATGACACAATGAACATGTAAGCATGTTCACTGCTGGGTGTCGCTGGAAAGTGAACACGTGCACAGGAGTCGTAGCGAGCGGGGGGGGGCGGTGGGTGGGGGGGGGGGGGGGGAAGACCATTCAAAGGTTCGTTAACCTCGGCGGGATTCTCCGGTTTTCGGGCAAGCGCGGCCGGAAAATCCTGCCCATGGTGTCTGCCAGCACCATCCCGGAGGGCACAGTGGGCACTGGGGTGTGTTAATGACCCCTTTAATGGCATTTTCTTTTGGTCTTTTAAGTATTGTTTGAGATTCTGTTTATTTTGATGCAGTATCCCTTTAAGCAGTTGCATTTTAATCTATCCCTCCTCAATTTGTTGAGATAGCTTACTTTGTTCACCAAAAGATGCACACAGTTCTAATGCCTTCAAGCATTATACCTAAGCATAACTGTTCTCATGTGTCTGACTTAATAAATAAATCTACAATGTGTTTACTCAATCCCCTATGAGTGATCGATCCCTTCTGTCTTGTACAGTAAATAAGCCCATGATATTCTACGATTATAATAAGATGACAGCCATGGGGGTGGTGGGGGCGGGATATAGGTCTGTTGCATGCAGTGTGATGGGATTTACAGGGAGAAGGAGAACATTTCACAGATTTTCTCCCCCCCCCCCCCCCCCCGAGGCCTGTTTCATATGTGACAAAAATCGGTAAAGGCAAAAACCAGGACATTTGAACTATTTTCAGGAAGTTGTCGGGACCCGGGATGTCCCATGGAAAACTAGGGCTGTCCCAGCAAAACCTGCTCACCCAAACTATCATTGTGGGATGTCTTATATTAAGGTCGGTCAGCTCAATTGTCCCACAGCCTTTCATTCGCACCCTTAGATTGAAAAAAAAATCAATGCAGAAAAGACCGTTGTGTTTACAGCTGTGAAGCAGGAACAGTAAAATGAGTCAGACCTGTCAAGGAAAATAAAATAGGCGATTTGGGAGAAATAAATTCTATTGTTGCTGTCAGCTTATTTTTCTCCCCATGCAGTGACCAGTCGGGTATTGCAGGGTTCAGTGCTGGGACACAAATTTGATTGAGTTTTTTGAAGGGGCAACCAAGAGGGTCGATGAGGGCAGTGCAGTTGATGTTGTCTACATGGACTTTAGCAAGGCCTTTGACAAGATACCGCCTGGTAAGTTGTTGATTAAGGTTAAATCTCACAGGATCCAGGGTGAGGTAGCCAAAGGGATACAAAATTGGCTTCTTGACAGAAGACAGAGAGTGGTTGTAGGGGGTTGTTTTCAAATTGGAGGCCTGTGGCCAGCGGTGTGCCTCAGGGATCGGTGCTAGGTCCACTGTTATTTGTCATTTATATTAATGATTTGGATGAGAATTAAGAAGGCATGGTTAGTAAGTTTGCAAATGACACCAAGATTGGTGGTATAGTGGACTGTGAAGAAGGTTATCAAGGATTGCAGCGGGATTGCAGGTGATGCATTTTGGTAGATCGAACCAGGACAGGACTTACTTAGTTAATGGTAGGTCATTGAGGAGTGTTATAGAATAAAGAGATATAGAGGTACAGGTTCATAGCTCCTTGAAAGTGGAGTCACAGGTGGACAGAGTGGTGAACTAGGCATTCAGCATGCTTGGTTTCATTGGTCAAAACATTGAATACAGGAGTTGGGGCATCTTGTTGAAGTTGTACAAGACATTGGTAAGGCCACACTTGGAATACTGTGTACGCTTCTGGTCACCCTATTATAGAAAGGATATTATTAATCTAGAAAGAGCGCAGAAGAGATTTACTAAGATGCTACCGGGACTTGATGGTTTGAGTTATAAGGAGAGGATGGATAGACTGGGACTTTTTTCTTTGGAGCGCAGAAGACTAAGGGATGACCTTATAGAGGTCTATAAAATAATGAGGGGCATAGATCAGAGATAGTCAATATCTTTTCCCAAAGGTAGGGGAGTCTAAAACTAGAGGGCATAGATTTAAGGTGAAAGGGGAGAGATACAAAAGTGTCCAGAGGGGCAATTTTTTCACACAGTGGGTGGTGAGTGTTTGGAACAAGCTGCCCAAGGCAGTAGTAGAGGTGGGTACAATTTTGTCTTTTAAAAAGCGTTTGGACAGTTACATGGACAGGATAGGTAGAGAGGGATATGGGCCAAATGCGGGCAATTGGGACTAGCTTAGTGGTTAAAAACAAAGGCATGGACAAGTTGGGCCGAAGGGCCTGTTTCCATGCTGTAAACCTCTATGACTCTATGACTCTATGACCTCAGCTATTCACAATATACATTAATGATTTGGATGAAGGAATTGAATGCAGTATCTCCAAATTTCCAGACGACACTAAGCTGGGTGGCAGTAAGTGCTGTGAGGAGGAGGCTAAGAGGCTGCAGGGTAATTGGACAGGCTGACTGAGTGGACAAATACTTGGCAAATACAATATAGTGTGGATAAATATGAGATTATCCACTTTGGGGGCAAAAACAGAAAGGAAGATTATTATCTGAATGATGGCAGTTTAGGCAAAGGGGAAGTGCAACATGACCTGGTATCATGGTGGAACAGTCGCTGAAGGTTGGCATGTAGGTACAGCAGGCAGTGAGGAAAGCTAATGGCATGCTGGCCTTCATAGCAAGAACATTTGAGTATAGGGTAGGAATGTCTTGCTGCAGTTATACAGGGCCTTGGTGAGGCCACACCTTGAGTATTGTGTGCAGTTTTGGTGTCCTAGTCTGAGGAAGGACATTCTTGCTATTGAGCGAGTCCAGCGAAGATTCACCAAACTGATTCCCGAAATGGCAGGACTGACATATGAAGAAAGACCGGATCGACTGGGCTTGTACTCACTGGAATTTAGAAGAATGAGAGGGGATCTCATGGAAACATATAAAATCCTGATGGGACTGGACAGACTAGATGTGGAAAGAATGTTCCCCGTGTCTGGGAAGTGCAGAGCTCAGGGGTCACAGTTTAAAAATAAGGGGTAAGCCATTCAGGACTGAGATGAGGGAAAACTTCTTCACTCAGAGAGTTGTGAACCTGTGGAATTCTCTTCCACAGAAAGCTGTTGGGGCCAGTTTGCTAAATATGTTCAAGAGGGAGCTGGACGTGGCCCTTGCAGCTAAAGGGGTCAAGTGATATGGAGAGAGTGGGATACTGAAAGTGCATGATCAGCCATGATCATATTGAATAGTGGTGCAGGCTTGAAGGGCTGAATGGCCTATTCCTGTACCTATTTTCAATGTTTCTATGAAATACTTTGTTTACCTTGGTTGGTCGAATGTCAGAGGACTAAAAATTGGTCCATATTGTTTTTTGAGCACAAGCATCTTGATTCACTATCTGTCTGCACCCTTTGTCATGGAGGTGGGCAGCACTCAGACTTAACCCTCATTGTGTTGTCAGCTTGAGACACTGGCTGACCAAGCGCTCAGCAGGGGGCTGAGCAGTGTTCACCAAGAGCATATGGTGCCGTCATCGGGATCATTCTCCCCCACCACACATGTATTGAAGAGATCTTGTGACGCAATGGGCAGTGTCCCTGTCTCTGAGCCAGAAGCCTTGGGTTGAAGTCCCGCCCCATGACTTGATGGCCAAGGAAGGTGCGTTCATCATGCGCCCAAACAGGTTGACTGTCAATCCTGCCAATGGCAACCAATAAGAGTGGGAGAGGCTCCTGATCAGCCATGCTTGATGTGGAGAGGTGCCCATCAATCTATTAGCCTCTGGCAACAGACTAGAAACCTGTTCCAGGAATTACTAGCTATGGGAACAGATGAAAGTCTGCACCATTAAATATTGACCATCTGGAGAGAAGCGAGCACATTCCACATAGCATTTCTGACCAAACTTGCTGTGCCTGCTGAGTTGAGTGGGGAATTTTTCTTCTCTTACATCTTTCACGGCTGCTTTACCTCGACACAAGTCAATCGTCATACCTGGAGGAAGCAACCCCTGGTATTGCTGCCTTTTTAATGCCTGACCCAACAAAGGCATGAGACGTGAAGGGGGCACTACACTGATTTCTCCTGCCTGGGTCTGGGAAGAGAATTGGAATTGGAACAAATGTGCTGAGGGTGAATTGAAAATTTTAAACAGAGATTTTTTTGAGAAGAACGTTTCACAGGCTAATGGACCAGAGGAGCTGGTAAAATTTCACCCAACTACCATCAAATTAATTATATTAAAACTAACTTGAAGCAGGACTGGATAATTTCAAATTACTCTGACAGAAAAGAATTGTCTGTTGAATTTTCACAATATTCAAGCCTCTATCATTTAAAGTTTATTTATTAGTCACAAGTAAGGCTTACATTAACACTGCAATGAAGTTACTGTGAAATTCCCCTAGTCGCCACACTCAGGCGCCTGTTCAGGTCAGTGCACCAAACCTGCACATCTTTGGACTGTGGGAGGAAACTGGAGCATCCGGAGGAAACCCACGCAGACACGGGGAGAACGTGCAAACTCCACACAGACAGTGACCCAAGACGGGAATCGAACACGAATCCCTGGCGCTGTGAGGCAGCAGTGCTAACCACTGTGCCACTGTGCTGCATAACTTCTCCATAACTCCTCTCCCTGCCATCAACAGCATCCAAAAGACCCTATTCCTCAATTGTGCTTTCAATCTCTCTGAACCCTTCCTACCTTTTCTTCCCCTGAGCACTCTCGACTCGTCACTCTGTGAAGTGCTCTGAAACATTCCTCTTGAACTCTGAACTTCAGACAAGCACGTTGTTGTTACGCCTCTTTCACAGCCTGGGATGCTGTTTTCAGAAAGAGGAAGAAGATGAGCCACTTGATTGAAATAAATGATCAGTGAAGTCATTCTGGCAGGCGAGCAGCAAATCCCTCGAAAGTCAGGGAAGCTTATAAACTATTCTAGCCATCTTATCATTCCGTTGAATCACACGAGACCGGCGGGCATGAATTCATGAGAAAGACATCTAGCGTAGAATCACTGAAGTTATTATAAAATAACTTGATACAGGAAACAGGCAATGTCCTATTACTTTGACAGAAAGGAAATGCCTGTTGGGCTTGCATGATATTGATGACTATCAATTATCCACAAGGGTGCTATTTGAAAGTTGGCAAAACCTCAATGTGCAAACTCTTCACATTATGCTGCCCAAATGTTAGGGTATGAATATTTATCACCTTTGTACATAATTCCTGTGTCTGATATTTTAATGGAGGTGTTAGTCAATTAATTTATAATGATGGGTTCACACCTCTCCTGAAATGGTAGGCAATGCAATTCAATACAAATGCATCAAGTAATCGCGCACTAATATTCCCATAGGGTAATTTCATGTCTTTTGTTGGTAGTGCCTGTAGACGATATAAAAAGTGCTATCTCCATAACATAAAATGTTCCTATATTTAAATTCAAAGCTAGGTAGCCTAAGGCAGCCCACTATTCAGAAACTCTACTGCATAATCTTTGAATACTGAGGTTCACAACACTTTTAATGCGGGTTGCAAATTAAAAGCAGCACGGTGGCACAGTGGTTAGCACTGCTGCCTCACAGTGCCAGGGTCCCAGGTTTGATTCCTGGCTTGGGTCACTGTCTGTGTGGAGTTGGCACATTCTCTCCGTGTCTGTGTGGGTTTCCTCCGGGTGCTCCGGTTTCCTCCTACATTCTGAAGGACATGCTGGTTAAGTGCATTGACCCAAACAGGTGCCCGAATGTGGCGACTAGGAGAATTTCACAGTAACTTCATTGCAGTGTTAATGTAAGCCTTACTTGTGACAAATAAATAAACTTTAAAAATGTCCTACTTTAAGTCATTGGGACTTTGTCTGAATATTGGTGTAAATGGCGAGAGAGCGAGAGAATCCTTGCAGATGTTTCATCCCACAGTATAAACACTAAAATTACGAGGATGTTGGTTCATATGAGCTACTGAGATCCAACACTCAGTGGTTAGCACTCCTGCCTCACAGCGCCAGGGGCCTGGGTTTGATTCCCGGCTTGGGTCACTGTGTGGAGTTTGCACGTTATCCTCATGTTTGCGTGGGTTTCCTTCGGGTGCTCCAGTTTCCTCCCACAGTCCGAGAGATGTGCTGGTTAGATGCATTGGCCATGTTAAATTCTCCCTCAGTATACCCAAATAGGCGCCAGAGTGTGGCAACTCGGGGATTTTCACAGTGACTTCATTGCAGTGTTAACGTAAGCCTTCTTGTGACACTAATGAATAAAAAAACTTCAAATTCCTCTAAGTCTGATAGCAGTTCGCCCCTTTAAAACGCTCCTTGAAATTCACCTCTTTGTCCAAGTTTCCCCAATAATACAGACTTCGATAGAATACACAGCAGGGAAACAGGTTAGTCAGTCAAAATGATGTGTACCAATATTAATGATCCACATGAGCCTCCTCCCACATAATTCACTTATGGTAGGACAATATGGAGTTCAGAGGACTAGAGGGACCACGGGGGCATGTCCAAAAAACCCTGAAGGCAGCAGGTAGATAAGATGGTTATCAGAAAAGAAGGCATAAGGGATACTTGCCTTTATTAGCCAAGGCATGGAACTTAAGAGCAGGGAGGATGTGATGGAGTTGTATAAAACACTTGTTAGGCCACAGCTAGAGTACAGTGTGGAGTTCTGTTCACCACCCAATAGGAAGAATGTGATTGCAGTGGAAAGGGTGCAGAGGAGATTCGCCAGGTTGTTGCCTGGGCTGGAGCATTTCAGCTATGAAGAGAGGCTGGATAGGCTGGAGTTATTCTCCTTGGAGCAGAGAAGACTGAGGGGGGACTTGATTGAGGAGTACAAAATTATGAGGAACATAGATAGGGAGATAGGAGAGGAACTACTTCCCTTAGTAGAGCGGTCAGTAACCAGGGGACATTGATTTATGGTAAGGCGCAGGAGATTTAGATGAGGTTTGAGGAAAATCCTCTTCACCCAGATGGCGGTGGGAATCTGGAACTCACTGCCTGAAAGGGTGGTAGAAGCAGAAACCCTCACAACATTTAAGAAGCATTTAGATGAGCATTTGAAATGCCGTAGCATACAAGGCCACGGACCAAGAGCTGGAAAATGGGATTAGAAAAGATAGGTGGCTGGTGCAGACACGATGGATTGAAGTGCTGCTTTCTGTGCTGCAAAACTACTCTTACTCTATGAGCATAACCTTTCCTCTCACATTTACTTAACTAGTGTCCCCTTAAACCCATCCATGCTATTCGCCTTAAGGTGGTAACAAGTCCCCCATTCTTACCACTCTTTGAGTAAAGAAAGTTCTCCTGATTTTCTAATTGGATTTATCAGTGACTATCTTATACTAATGGCCCCTCTTATCTCCTTTTTTAGCCTGGCATCCAATTCTTCCTTATATCTCTGTGGGGTGCTTTGGAATGTTTTTCTAGGTTGTTGGCAGTAAATAAATAAAAGCTGTTGTTTTGTTATTAGAGTTTTTCCAACCCACACTTAAAATCCCTCAGCTCCTGGGTAGCTCTGATATAGTCTGCTGCTGGGAATTATACATAAAGCAAGGAGCTGCTGAATTGTAGCAGATTCATTCAACAGAATGATACATTTGGGACTGATTAATCATCTTGCCAAAGGGAATGTAAACAGAATGTCATTGTTCGCATATGACAGCTATGGGTTGAAATCATGCTGTTCAAATATTCGTTCGTGATACCATCAAGAATGGATCTCTTGGAACAAAAGTTCCCTAGATGTGCAATGGCCTGATTCGAATCTCCACAGCCATAATTTGAGCAGTTCCTCACGTTCTAACAGCGTTCCAACATCCCATTTTCCCTGTCACATCCTCGGGCGGCAGAGAGTTGTTCAGGCTTTCCGTTGAAGGTTGAAACCTGGGATTTCACCACTCCGGCCAATTCTCACTGGAATATAGGAACAGGAGCAGGCCATTTAGCCCATCGAGCTTGCTCCACCATCCAATGGGATCGTTGAATGATCCCTGGGGAGGCAACAGCCTGGTGGTAATATCGCGTGATTATTAATCCAGAAACTCAACTAATGTTCTGGGGACCCGGGTTTGAATCCCGCCACGGCAGATGGTGGAATTTGAATTCAATAATAAAAATCTGGAATTAAGAATCTACTGATGACCATGAAGCCATTGTCAATTGTCAGAAAAACCCATCTGGTTCACTAATGTCCCTTTAGGGAAGGAAATCTGCCGTCTTTACCTGGTTTGGCCTACGTGTGACTCCAGAGCCACAGCAATGTGGTTGACTCTCAACTGCCCTCGGGCACCTAGGGATGGGCAATAAATGCTGGCCAGCCAGCGACGCCCATGTCCCACGAATGAATAAAAATTTTTAAAATGGTCGCTTGAACAACTTCAATGCCTTTACTCCACACTATTGCTAAAACCCTTTATGTCACTGGAGTTCAGAAATCTGTTATTGTCTGCTTTAAACAGACTCAATTGCTGAGCTTGCTCAGCCTCTGGGGTAAAGATTGCTAAAGATTCACAACTCTCTGAGTAAAGTAAATGTCTCCTCACCTTGGTCATCATGTCTCACAAATTTGATTGAGTTTTTTGAAGGGGTAACCAAGAAGGTAGATGAGGGCAGTGCAGTTGGTGTTGTCGACATGGACTTTAGCGAGGCCTTTGACAAGGTACCGCATGGTAGGTAGTTGTATAAAATTAAATCTCACAGGATCCAGGGTGAGGTATCGGAATGGATACAAAATTGGCTTCTTGACAGAAGCCAGAGGGTGGTTGTAGAGAGTTGTTTTTCAAACTGGAGGCCTGTGACCAGCGGTGTGCCTCAGGGATCAGTGCTGGGCCCACTGTTATTTGTCATCTATAATAATGATTTTGGATGAGAATATAGGGGGCATGGTTAGTACGTTTGCAGATGACACCAAGATTGGCGGCATGGTGGACAGTGAGGAAGGTTATCTCCAATTGCAGCAGGATCTTGATCAATTGGGCCAATGGGCTGACGAATGGAAGATGGAGTTTAATTTAGACAAATGCGAGGTAATGCATTTTGGTAGATTGAACCAGGGCAGGACTTACTCAGTTAATGGTAGGGCATTGGGGAGAGTTACAGAATAAAGAGATCTAGGGGTACATGTTCATAGCTCCTTGAAAGTGGAGTCACAGGTGGACAGAGTGGTGAAGAAGGCATTCGGCATGCTTGGTTTCATCGGTCAGAACATTGAATACAGGAGTTGGGACGTCTTGTTGAAGTTGTACAAGACATTGGTAAGGCCACACTTGGAATACTGTGTGCAATTCTGGTCACCCTATTATAGAAAGGATATTATTAAACTAGAAAGGGTGCAGAAAAGATTTACTAGGATGCTACCGGGACTTGTTGGATTGAGTTATAAGGAGAGGCTGAATAGACTGGGATTTTTTTCTCTGGAGCGTAGGAGGCTGAGGTCTATAAAATAATGAGGGGCATAGACAAGGTAAATAGTCAATATCTTTTCCCAAAGGTAGGGGAGTCAAAAACTAGAGGGCATAGGTTTAAGGTGAGAGGGGAGAGATACAAAAGTGTCCAGAGGGGCAATTTTTTCATACAGAGGATGGTGAGTGTCCGGAACAAGCTGCCAGAGATAGTAGTAGAGGCGGGTACAATTTTATCTTTCAAAAAGCATTTAGATAGTTACATGGGTACGATGGGTATTGAGGGATATGGGCCAAATGCGGGCAATTGGGATTAGCTTTAGGGGTTTTAAAAAAAAATAAGGGCAGCATGGACAAGGTGGGCCAAAGGGCCTGTTTCCATACTGTAAACCTCTGTGACTCTATGACTCTAAGTGGCTTCCCCTTATTGTGAAGTTGTGTTCCCTGGTTGCTGACTGTGGTGTTGAATAGTTGCAAGGTTTTCACACAGCTGGCAATTTTGAAGAGTTTCAGTAGCATTCCTGTGCGCCACACTGTTATTGGCACAGGATAAGTCAATGAAGATGGTTCCTGTCTTCAGGCTTTTCTAGAAACAGGCCTCAGTGTGTGAGGACATGCTCGGAGCAGTTGTTGCTGATGCAGAAACCTACCTGTTGGGGTGGCATTGCTGCTTTCAGTGTTGGACTCAGTTTGTTTAGCAGGAGGAGTTCCACAAACTTACATGCTACCGAGAGTAGGGCAATGGGACAGTAGCTGTCTGGATCACTTAGTATGGGACTTCTCTGGATTGGCAATGGCCAAGATTGTGTATTGATGCCAGATGTTTGGAATGGCGCCTGTTGTGGATGTTGGTAAACAGCTTTCCTTGCCACTTCCACTTCACTATCCAACGTACTTTAGAATCACAACCATGAACCAGCTGAAGCCATTGAATGAATTGTTAACACAACATTGAACCATAACTGCTTCCCAATCATCCAAACAAAATAAAAATTTTGGTAATCACCTCAATGCATTCACACACTGGTTTTGCTGTTGACCATTTTAACAAATTTGCAAACTGGTTTAAAATTAACATTTTTGTCAATGTTGCAAGCAGGGAAAAAAAACATTGTACAAATGTTTATGACTGACATCAAGTGGTGTAATTTTAAGAAGCAAACTGGGGTAACCGCTTAGCAATTGAGCAGATAAATGAGCAATGAGAGATAATGACGGCTGAGCTAAAAGTAGTGAATTTAATCACATTCTGAATGATCCATCTGTAGAGCATTTGGAACAATGGGTTAGCACAGTTTTCCTCCAGCATATGGGTTCAGATGTAATCCAAGAAGTTAAAATTCAGGTCTCCGTTCTCTGCCAGCTCTGAAAGTACCTTTAAGACAAATGTGGTAGTTTCCCCTGTTGGGTATTCATGGTATTTCTAGTACTTACTCACGAGTAGCCTTTCAGTGAAGCAAGGGCACTTTAAGAAACAGATCACATGGCATCATAGGGAATGGCATCATTGGCTGCTTGCACGGGCAAACGGGCAGTGTAACATAGCAGCCTGTAATGTTAACATCTTCTCGATAAAACTCTGTGGCCGGAATTTTACCGGCACCCCTGCCCCGATTCCGGGGGTGGGCGAGGCTCAGAGAACGGCATTCTCCCATTGTCCTCGGGTGGGATTGTACGAACCTCAGGTGGACGTGCCGGTAAAATTCCGCCCAGTGTTTGAACATCTGAGGCTTGCAGACTTAATTTTAAAACAACCGCATTAAAAACTGGCGACAAGGTAGGCAAACAGCATTTGTAGGCATCTGGAAAAAAAAAGTCGGACAGTGCTTGTAGGCACCCGAAAAGAAAAATAATTAAAATCGTTGCTACGTGAAAGCTGGCGACGGAGGAGACAATCAATGGTTGCAGTCACCAGAGGAACTGAAAAATCATTGAAGAATCGAAGGAAAACAACTTTGGATAGAAGCATGCCACGTGCTTTGCCCAATAAGATCCGCAACGGTACCGGGAGCACCGGGAGAAGCTAGTGCCCTGCAACAACAAATTTAGAGTTGGGGGTATTATAAAATAGGCTGAGCTTGAGTTAGCCCTTGTTTTGGGGGGAAAATGAAGCAGGGTAGTGCTAAAAATCCATGGCACATCATGCTCACATTAGCCCTTCCGTCGTAAAAAATAGTGGGAGCCTTTGGTGCCATGGGACTGTTCGATGAGATTACAGAGCAATGGAGCTCATATATAGAGAGATTCAACTATTTTGTTCAAGCCTATAAGATAGCAGCTGATATAGGAATCCCAACTTTCCTGAGCATAATGAGGGGAGAAACAGTTAACCTCCTGAGGAGTCTGGTACAGACAGAAAAGCCATGTTCCAAAACCGATGATGAAAATAGTGGAAGTTCTGCAGGGCCACTACTCACTGAAAGCTTTAGTTATCGCGGAAAGGTTTAGGTTTCATGAGCGTAACAAAGGAAAAGGTGAATCAATTATACAGTTTGTCGCTACCTTGAAAAGACTGGTTGAACACTGCAAATTCAGGGATGCATTAAATGATACAATCAGAGATAGATTTGTTTGCGAGGCTTTTCAAAGGCAGTTGTTAACCGAAAGCATCCTGACGTTAAATAAAGCTTTGGAAGCTGCTGTATCCATGGAATTAGCAGCCAAAGAAGCTGAACAGTTGGGCTCAGTTACAGGAATTCACAAGAAGTCGGCTAAACCTTGAACACAGACAGGATCGCGCTGACGTCAACTACACACGACATTCGATTTGCTTAAACCAGCCACGACAAAGGAAATTGTCAAGAAAAATCAGTAGGATCAGGTCATATGGCAGTTGAACAAGGCAAAACATCATGTTTTTCACCAAGGTTAAGAAGTTCTAGCAAGAAACTACGCCACAAGTGGAAAGGGGATACCTGCCATCATCTTAGCACAGATAGGACTGGTCGACATCATACAAACCCGAGATGATGGAATATGGAAGAGACATGTGGATCAACTTTTGATAACAAGACCAACCTGCCAGAGACAGAACCAACAGTGAGTCCTCATCAAGCTGTGCCAAGAGACGACCTGGACCTTCCCGAGAGCCTGACACTAACCGAGTCAATTGGGGAAGACAGTAACTCAGTTCAACCTCAGGACACTATGGTTAAGACAACCACGGATGACATCCAACTGAAGCCAAAGACACTAGAGGCTGCAGCAAGCATCAAAAAGCAGACAACTGAGGTTCGCTGAGAACCACAGAGAATGACGGCCTCCGAAACATCTTGACTGTTGTGTTCATTGATTGTTAATGTAATACTGTTTATTGTGTCAGGGACCTTTGATTTAAAGGGGAAGGAAAGGATTGTGTATTCATGGTACTTCTAGTGTTTCCTCACTAACAGCCTTGCAGTGGAACAGGGGCATTTTAAGAGACTGATCACGTCATGTCATTGGTGATGATGTTATTGGCTGTCTGCGCGGGCAAATGGGCAATGTAACATAGCAGCCTGCAGTGTTAACATCGTTGCAATAAAGCTATTCATTTTTTAAACCTCTGAGGCTTGCAAACTTACTTTTTAAATCACTACATTTCCCAGTTCCTGGTCCAAAACATGAAGCAACTGACATTTATTTCAGTGCGCATCAACAACAAACTTGCATTTATATAGCACCTTTGACATACTAAAATATCTTAAGCTGATTCACAGGGAATCTGGTATGACCATATGCGGAGCTGCAGTACTAAACAGAGTTCATCATATTCGCTGCATCAATATCCTTTATCGTTTGAAATACCTGGATTAGATCCCACCCCAAACCTAGTAAACTCAAAGGAATACATGTCAAGTTTACGCAAGCTGTCCTCATAGAAACATAGAAAATGTATAGCATAGTAGGGGGCCATTTAGCCCATCATGCTAGCCGAAAAGGAATTTCAAATGTAATTCCCCCATCAGCTTTTAATTCGCAACCAAGTGCTTATCCAAGTTTTTATTTACCACAATGAAAGTTTCTAACCCCACCTTTTCATTCCACCTTTTAAACCATGGTTCAATTCTGGTGAATTTACTCTGTAAACACTTTCAGATCAATATATCCTTCCTGAGGCCTGGTGCTCCAAGCTGAGCGTAGTGCTCCAGTTGGTGACTGACCAAAGTCCTTTATGATGAAAAAATAACTTCCTTCCGTTTGTATCCAAGTTCCTTTGGAAAATAAAGGACAACAGCCTTCGCCTTTCTGAACATGTGCTTTCAGAGACCTATGCAATTCAATGTCCAAACCTCTTTTCTTCTCCGCTGTTCTTTGTTTCATTCTTTCATGGGGTGCCATTGGCAAAGCCAGCAGTTGTTGCCCACCTCAAAGTGCCGTGCAGTTCATTATTGTGGATCTGAAGTCATATATAGGCCAAACTAGATGAGGAAATCCTTCCCTAAAGGGCACTAGCAAACAAGATGCAGTTTTACAGTGACCAGTGATAGTTTCATGAGCCAGAACTTTATCACCTCACCTGCCCGAGGCTCGTAAGATCCTGCCTGAGGCTAACGGAGAATACTGTTTCGCGAGCCTCGCTAGCCCCGATTCTGGGGCGGGCATGCCGGTAAAATTCTGGCCATGGTCTCCATTATTGAGACTACCTTTCAATTCCAAATGTTATTTATTGAATTTAAATTCCACCACCTACTTTGGTAGGATTTGAGCCCATATCCCCAGATCATTAAGCCTAGCCTCTGGGTTACTACCCTGGTGGCATTACCACAAGGTCACTGTCATCCCCTGGTACCCCATGTCCTGGTTTATCTTGTGGCACAGTGGTTAGCACTGCTGCCTCACAGCACTGGGGACCCAGGTTTGATTCCTGCCTTGGGTCACTGCGTGGAGTCTCCCCGTGTCTGCATAGGTTTCCCCGGGTGCTCCAGTTTCCTCCCACAGTCCGAAAGGCGTGCTGGTTGGGTGCATTGGCCATGCTAAATTCTCCCTCAGTGTACCCGAACAGATGCTGGAGTGTGGTGACTAGGGGATTTTCACAGTAACTTCATTATACGTTTAATGTAAGCCTACTTGTGACGAATAAATAAACTTTAAAACTTTACTTTTGAACTCAAAGTGGATGCCATCACACTGCCCCCCCACAGAAAGGCACAAAAGTATTTAAAATGGCAACATCCTAAACCCCAAAGCAATAAAGGAAGGGGAATGAACACCTTTCAATCGACCAGTCCAAGGAGAAGCAATATCCACTAATTTTTTAAAATCTTGAGGTCCTTTGGCAAATTAAGAGATGCAATTCTTAGTTAAATGAAGCAAATTGAGCAGCGATGTTGTAAAATGGACTTGCTGGGATTTTCACCAAAGCCAATGGGGACCTCGTTAAAACATTCTGAAAAGGAATGGATCAATTCCTGCTTCAACAAGGAGCCAAAGCAAATGGGCACGGAGCCAAGCAACAAATAGGAAGAACATGGACCTGAACATGGGGCCTGAACAGTAACATGAGCCAAAGGGGCAAGGTGGCCTTCGCGCTTCTAAAAATTACACGTCCAAGGGAAATTCGGCTTCAAGGAAAAGAAGCAGCTGGTGACTACTGCGGCCAAATGATTATGCACAGAAAATGCTGTGTGAACAGTTCTTAATGAGTGGCTTGTTTATTTTGCTGTAAAACGTGCTGATAGGGGACTGGATGTTTTGACAGAGAGATTGTCACGATTACCGTCTGAATTTTACCACCGGCCTATCCTTAATCTCACAGATTGCAATCAATTTACCTGCACTGATGGAGATGTGAAGCATTGAAGCTCATTTGTGAATCTGAATGTAGCAATTGGCTGGTCTTCATCACATTTTTGGGGGCTGCGCCCAAAATCCTTTTGACAAAAGCAATAGAATGGGCGAATGCTTGTTTTTCCAGACAATCAGCAGTCCTGTTGATGAAGTTTTGGCTGTAAAACGGCCAGCTTTGCAACCAGTGTGGTCTGTGACTGTAATCTGATTCATGAGCTGTGAAAGGACATTCTCCCAATTGTCACTAAAAAATATAAACAATTTGAATTATCCTCTAGGTTTTCAGAACGGCAGTGGTATGGATGGGGGTGGGGGATGGTGAGGGGGTGCTCTGGGGGGAGGGCGGAGAAGAAATATCAAATGACAATCATTTAGCTTTGCAACACCATCGACCAAGTTACTTGTTTGGGCACAGTTGGGTTCAGCAGGCCAGACTCAATGGGCTGGACTTTGCTGTCGACGGGTCCCAGGGTGGCATATTGCTGGCAGTGCCTGGTCAAGAGGCTGCCTTCTAATTAAAGAGGGCAAACCGCACTCAAGAGCTGCTGGCTCAACCACTAACAATGGTTGTTGCTGGGTCACATGTTCTCAAAGACAGATGAGTGAGGTTGGAAGTGCACCCTACAGATTGAGGGAGGGGGGTGGGGAGGGATTGGAGGGGGGGAGAGCAGAGCTGTCACAAGAGTGGTCAACACCTCTGTGGGCTATGGAGCGCTCATAAAGGTGCTCCCCATCCCTGCAGCTTCTGGAACCCGCAGCGAGGCTGCCAGGTTAGCTCTCCTGGTGCAGTCAAAATTCAGTAAGAAGTTTAACAACACCAGGTTAAAGTCCAACAGGTTTATTTGGTAGCAAAAGCCACACAAGCTTTCGGAGCCTTAAGCTCCTTCTTCAGGTGAGTGGGAATTCTGTTCACAAACAGGGCATATAAAGCCACAGACTCAATTTCTCCCCTGGGGTGAGATTCTCCAATCTCGTCTGTGCCCTCTCCGACTGCAAGTGAGAACAGAGCATTTGGCATTCCAGCCAAAACTTCATTCACTTTCAGCGGCACCGGAGAATCCCAGCTGAGAACAAAATCGGAGGATTTTGACACTGAAACTCTGGAAGCATAGAATCCTTACCGTGCAGAAAGAAGCCATTTGGCCCATCGAGTCTGCATTGACTCTCCAAAGATCATCTTAACCAGGTCAATGCCCCCAGCCCATCACCATGACCATACACATTCCCCACGGCTAATCCACTTAACCAATATATATTTGGACACTAAGGGGCAATTTAGTATGGCCAATCCACCAAACCTGCACATTTTTGGACTGTGGGAGGAAACCGGAGCACCTGGAGGAAACTCACCCTGACAATGTGCAAATTTCATATAGTTATTCAAGGCTGGAATCGAACCTGGGTCCCTGGTGTGGTGAGGGAACAGTGCAAACCACTGTGCCAGCCTCTTGCCCCAGATTCTGCTTGACCCGCTAAGCTTTTCCAGCATTTCCACTTGTATTTCAGATTCCCAGCATCAGCAGCTTTTGCTTTTCTCTAAAGATTCCCATCCTTGTTTTCAAATCCTCCATGGCCTCACGCCATCTCTTGTTCAATGTGTCTGCTTCAGGCTTACAGCTCCCTGAGATTTCTGGCCTCTTGAGCATTCTCAATTTCTATTGTTTCACCATTGGTGTCTGTGCCTTCAGCTGCCTGTCGGCAACTCTGGAACTCCCTCCCTAAACCTCTCTACCTATAGAATCATAGAATCCCTACAATCCCACCCAGGCCTTATCCCCGTAACCCCACATATTTACCCTGCTAATTCCTTTGGCACTAAGGAGCAATTTAGCATGGCCAATCAACCTAACCCACACATCTTTGGACTGTGGGAGGAAACTGAAGCACCCAGAGGAAACCCACAGAGACACGGAGAGAACATGCAAACACCACACAGACATGATATGGAGATGACGGCATTGGACTGGGGTGCGTACAACAAGAAGTCTCACAACACTAGGTTAAAGTCCAACAGGTTTATTTAGAATCACGAGCTTTCAAAGCGCTGCTCCTTCATCACTCACCCGATGAAGGAGCAGCGCTCCAAAAGCTCAAGATTCCAAATAAACCTGTTGGGCTTTAACCTGGCATTGTGAGACTTCTTACTGTCCACATGGACAGTCACCCGAGGCTGGAATTGCCTCGGATCCCTGGCGTCGTGAGGCAGCCGTGCTAACCTCTGTGCCCTCTTGCCACCTTTATGCCACCGTGCTGCCCTTCTCACTCCCTTTCCTCTTTGAAGACACCTGTCTCCTTGACCAAGCTTTCTGTCATCCGCGGCTAATAGCTCCTTGTGTGACTCAATCTGTTTGGGGCAGTGCTTTTAAAGTGTTGTGCGACGTTTTATCACATTAAAGGTGCAACGTAGATGCGAGTTGTGTTGTTATTCCTCGCCTCTCCGTGACTGGCAGTCGCTGCCACTCCTTTGCGTACTTCTATTTCTTCACCGCCTTGTGGCTGACGTGTCGGTTTTCAGTTCCAAGAGAAGGTCAAACCTGAATCATTAACCTGCCTTTTCTCTTTATTCATGTGATGGGGCTGCTGCTTATTTGAAGAAGAAATGTCAGGAGACAGTTTCATTTGATGATGAAATGATTAGATGTAATGCTGTTTACATTACCATGCTGCTGAAATTGGTCTGGCCCAGGTCAAGACTGTTCTAGCTGTCAGGAATTTTCCCAAAACGCTCTTTATGATTGATTAGATATAAAGCACGAGCAGAGAGAAAAAAGGAAAATGTTTCTTTTCAATCGCTTCTTTCCCAATAGACGTTAGAGATCCGCGGAAGGGTAACGAGTCAATCCCATTTTTCCACGACACAGCATCAAAGTTTCCATTTACTTAATGAAAGCCCTCCAATCCAAATCACTAATTCACCTCACAAGAGCCATTCTTGTAATGTCCGGTATGCATTCAGCCAGTGGTTTGATTGAATGAAGTTACAGCGATTTATGTCTGCAATAGCTGCACAATAAAACCTTAGCAGCAACCAGCGGCAAAGGTGCAGTGGACAATTCAGAAGAAATTTACCATTTTAAAGGTCAACTGACATGCACACATGAGGTAATTCCCAAAATGTGGCAGCAATTTACAAGTGATAAATGACTTATAATCTTCAGTGCTTTAGTGACCATGTTACCTCGAGGGCAAAAAATCAATTGAAGACAGGTGTGAGCTGGTATGCTCTGATAGAACTCTCTATCACAAGTTTACAACTTGAATCTTCGCTCAGGGTCAGGATCTTTGTTCGCAACCCTGAACAGACGAATCAAAGATACTCACTTCCCTTCCTCCGGTTTTTGGATTTGATTTGATTTGATCTGATTCATTGTTGTCACGTATCAGTATACAGTGAAAAGTATTGTTTTTTGCACGCTATACAGACAAGGCATCCCGTTAATAGAGAAGGAAAGGCGAAAGTGCAGAATGTCGTGTTACAGTCATAGCTAGGGTGTAGAGAAAGATCAACTTAGTGCAAGGTAGGTCCATTCAAAAGTCTGATGGCAGCAGGGAAGAAGCTATTCGTGGTTGGTATGTGACCTCAGACTTGGGCATCATTTTCCCGATGGAAGAAGGTGGAAGAGAGAATGTCCAGGGTGTGTGGGGTCCTTAGTTATGCTGGCTGCTTTGCCGAGGCAGCGGGAAGTGTAGACAGAGTCAATGGATGGCAGGCTGGTTTCATGGCAATTTTGCGATGGAAGGATCCTTCACATCTCAGTCAGCGCAGGAAACCCATGTCAGGTGGGGCGGCACAGTGGTTAACACTGCTGGCTCACAGCGCCAGGGAGCCGGGTTCGATTCCCAGCTTGGGTCACTGTCTGTGTGGAATTTGCACATTCTCCTCGTGTCTGCGTGGGTTTCCTCCGGGTGCCCCGGAAAATCTGTCAGTGAAGTGTTTCAACGCCCAAAGCTTCTTTGAAAAGCTACAGATGGAAGGTGAGTGGGTGGGGGGTTGGGGGGTGGGTGCTCTTCAGCGATGCAGCTCAAAATGTTCAGTCTGTTTCTTCTCTCTCTACAGATGCTGCTAGATCTGTTGTGTTTTTTCCATTTTATTTCAGATTTTCAGCATTTTTTTTCAGATTTTTATTTAAGTGTATGGGGGTGAGGTGGGTGAAGGGATCGGTCAGGTTGGAGATAGGGTGGGTAAGGAAAATGAGTAAGGGGGTAGGATAAGTGAGGGAGTAGGGTGAGTAAGGCACCCTGGCATAGTGGCACAATGGTTAGCATTGCTGCCTCACAGAACCAGGGACCCGGTTCGATTCCCGGCTTGGGTCACTGTCTGTGCGGAGTCTGCACATTCTCTCCATGTCTGCGTGGGTTTCCTCCGGGTGCTCCGGTTACCTCCCACAGCTTGAAAGACGTGCTGGTTAGGTGCATTGGCCATGATAAATTCTCCCTCAGTGTACCCGAACAGGCGCCGGAGTGTGGCAACTCAGGGATTTTCACAGTAACTTCATTGCAGTGTTAATGTAAGCTTACTTGTGACACTAATAAAAAATGAACTTAATCTTAAATGTAAGTGGGTAATGGGGCAGGATGGGTAAGGGGGAGGATAGGTGAGGAGTTAAAGTGGATAAGATAAATAGGTAAGCGGGTCAGATGATTGGTGTGTGAGGTTGGATCAGGTTGGGTCAGGTCGGGGTGGAGTTGGGGAGAAAGTCAGAGTTTGGGGTTGAGACAGGTCGAGTTGAGGGAGTCAGACAGGGGTAGTGGGCTGGGGAGAGTGTTGGGGAGTGAGTCAGGGGGCTGGGGGGGTGTTGGGGTGGTGTGTGGGCAGAGTGAGGTGGTGGGAGCTAGTCATGCCAGATTGGGGGAGTCGGGGTGGGGGATGGAGATCAGGAGCATATCAGTGTGGGGGGGTCATCAAGGATGGGGCTAGTCGGGTCAGATGAGAATTTGGGGTTTAGGGAAGTTGTCAGAAGGTTGTTAGGGGGTTGGAGGGGCCAAGGGGGAAGGGGATTCAGTGTAAGTGATGGATGGGGGTTGTCAGTTCTGTAGTTATCCAGGAGTTATAGTAGATTTTAATCTATCTAACATTTCCTGGGTAACTACCCAGGTAAGGTAAATTGGAACTGTCCAAGTTCTCCAATTCAAGAGTTGGAAACTCTCTCAGAGGGTTCCTGGGAGCAGGGGGAGCTACCCATTGGAAATTCAAACTTCCCAGCAATTCCCAGTACATTGGAACTTCTGAGGGGGTCCCGTAGGGCATCTTGTGTGGTCTGGTGTCTGATTATCTGGAGACTGGAAGACCTGGACCACTGTGTATGAATAGCAGCAGCTTGCTTTTGTCTGCAGGGGAAAGTGATTGAAGGCTAAGCTCTCGGCTAACACTCACACCTTACGGAGAGAATGCTGCACTGTGAGAGGTGACATCTTTCAGATGCACTGTTAAACTGAGATCCTATTTTCTGTCTCAGGCGGACATAAAAGATCCCATGGCGATATTCTGACCAAGAGCAGGGATGTTCTCCTTCATGTCCTGGCTGATGTTTAGCCCTCCATCAAAATCATTAAAATGGAACATCTGACCCTATAGGCTTAAATAAAAATCTGAAAAAAAAGGTTAAAATCTAAGATAAAACACAAAACATTGGAAAAACGCAACAGGTGAGGGAGGGGATGTCCTAGTGGTATTATCGCTTGACTACTAATCCAGAAACTCAACAAATGTTCTAGGGACCTGGGTTTGAATTCCACCATGGCATGGTGGAATTTGAATTCGATAAAAACAGATCTGGAATTCAGAATCTACTGATGACCATGAAACCATTGTCAATTGTCAGGAAAACCCATCTGACCATTTATCGCATTGCTGTTTGAGAGATCTGGCTGTGTGCAAATTGGCTGCCACTTTTCTGACATTACAACAGTGACTGTACTTCAAAAGTACTTCATTAACTGCAGGGTGCATCCTAATGCTGTGAAAGACATGGGATGCTCGCTCCAGTGCCGGAAAATCCCGCCCTAGGTCAACGGACCTTTGCATGGTCCATCTACTGCCTTCTACGATTCCCGTGGCAGGTAGGGTGGGAAAATTCCAGTCGTGACGTATGTACATCTTTCTTTCTTTAATTTTTGAGAGCTCCCTCCATGGCTCCGTCCAAATGTTCAAACCTGTGTCCAACATAAAGCGGAACCTTGCTGTTCAGGGAAGCATCCTTGTAGATCCTGCATTATCTCGGTAAAGATAGAAAGAAATGGGTTTGGGTGAGGGGAGGTGGGGTTGTGGAAATGTCTGTGTTTCTGTTCCTGAGGAATAATGGGAAGGAAAGGAATTACTTCCTTACATATAATTTCCTGTTGAAACTCTAGTGATGGCACACAATGAATTATTGTCATGTGATACCTGTGGGGAAGTGGGTCTGTGAATGTTGAGGATGAGACTAGGGATAGGGGTCAGTTGCGATGTCCTACAGTGAGTAGCTCATTGAGAGACAGGAACTTTAGTTAGGGCTGGATTGGCCTGTGGGAGGCCCAAAAAGGGCAGGAGCGGGGCTGGTCTGGATCTTCAGAAGGTGATAAACCCTGTTAAATTTAAAGGCCGGGACTCATTTTCATCTTTAGACTTAGAATCATAGAATCCCTACAGTGCAGAAAGAGGCCATTCGGCCCATCGAGCCTGCACCAACAACAATCACACCCAGGCCCTATCCCTGTAACCTCACATATTTACCTCGCTAATCAACCTGACACTAAGGAGCAATTTAACATGGTCAATCAAACTAACCTGCACATTCTTGGACTATGAGAGGAAACCGGAGCACCCGGAGGAATCTAACGCAGGCATGGGGCGAATGTGCAAACTTCACACAAATAGTCACCCAAGCTGGGAATCGAATCCGGGTTCCTGATGCTGTGAGGCAGCAGATTCAAGACAGTCACCCAAGCCGGGAATCGAATCCGGGTCTCTGGCGCTGTGAGGCAGCAGAGTCCACATGGACAGTCACCCAAGCCGGGAATGGAATCTTGGTCCCTGGCGCTGTGAGGCAACAGACTCCATGCGGACTGCTACCTGAGGCTGGAATTGAACCCGGGTCCCTGGCGCTGTGAGGCAGCAGGCTTGGGGCGGAATTTTCCCATCCTGCCACCATGGGAATCGTAGCAGGCAGGACGGAAAATTCGGTGGACCATACAAACATCTGTTGAACTCGGGCGGGAATTTCCTGTCTTGGGGCGAGAGCGGCCGGAAAATCCCATCCATGGTCTCTCATCTGATAGTAAGAAGTTTAACAACACCAGGTTAAAGTCCAACAGGTTTATTTGGTAGCAAAAGCCACACAAGCTTTCGGAGCTCTAAGCCCCTTCTTCAGGTGAGTGAAGAAGGGGCTTAGGGCTCCGAAAGCTTGTGTGGCTTTTGCTACCAAATAAACCTGTTGGACTTTAACCTGGTGTTGTTAAACTTCTTACTGTGTTTACCCCAGTCCAACGCCGGCATCTCCACATCATGACTCTCATCTGATGTCAGTGGGAATTATGATGTGGAGATGCCGGCGTTGGACTGGGGTAAACACAGTAAGAAATTTAACAACACCAGGTTAAAGTCCAACAGGTTTATTTGGTAGCAAAAGCCACACAAGCTTTCGGAGCTCCAAGCCCCTTCTTCAGGTGAGTGGGAATTCTGTTCACAAACAGAGCATATAAAGACACAAACTCAATTTACATGAATAATGGTTGGAATGCGAATACTTACAACTAATCAAGTCTTTAAGAAACAAAACAACGTGAGTGGAGAGAGCATCAAGACAGGCTAAAAAGATGTGTATTGTCTCCAGACAAGACAGCCAGTGAAACTCTGTGGGGGTTACGAATAGTGTGACATGAACCCAATATCCTGGTTGAGGCCGTCCTCGTGTGTGCGGAACTTGGCTATCAGTTTCTGCTCAGCGACTCTGCGCCGTCGTGTGTCGCGAAGGCCGCCTTGGAGAACGCTTACCCGAATATCAGAGGCCGAATGCCCGTGACCGCTGAAGTGCTCCCCAAGTGTTCTCTTCCTGTTGGGGAGCACTTCAGCGGTCACGGGCATTCGGCCTCTGATATTCGGGTAAGCGTTCTCCAAGGCGGCCTTCGCGACACACGACGGCGCAGAGTCGCTGAGCAGAAACTGATAGCCAAGTTCCGCACACACGAGGACGGCCTCAACCGGGATATTTGGTTCATGTCACACTATTTGTAACCCCCACAGAGTTTCACTGGCTGTCTTGTCTGGAGACAATACACATCTTTTTAGCCTGTCTTGATGCTCTCTCCACTCACGTTGTTTTGTTTCTTAAAGACTTGATTAGTTGTAAGTATTCGCATTCCAACCATTATTCATGTAAATTGAGTTTGTGTCTTTATATGCTCTGTTTGTGAACAGAATTCCCACTCACCTGAAGAAGGGGCTTGGAGCTCCGAAAGCTTGTGTGGCTTTTGCTACCAAATAAACCTGTTGGACTTTAACCTGGTGTTGTTAAACTTCTTACAGTGGGAATTATGCCATGGCGGGTAAGGAGGTGGGGGTGCAGGAATTCGGGTGAGAGGATGGACGAGGAAACGGTGCCCAGTGTTAGGTAGTTCCGATGGTAGGAGTGGGGTGGGTGGTCATAAGAAAATGCTGGTATCAGGATTACTGGTGTAGGGAAGGTTCAAGGAATTCTTCTGGTGGCCGGAATAGTGCTCTTGCACCTCCTGGTCCCCAAGGAATCCTCTCAAAGCCAAGTATTATTACAGAGCTCGGGCTCCTCTGGTCACACTGATGTTCCTCCCCAGATGTCTCCGATGGGTTTAACAACACTTAGGCCGGTCTCCTTCAACTGGGTCTTTGCTAACAATTTGTTAATGACATTGAAGATGTCACCGTATTGGGATTATTAATTGAATTTAGGCCTTCTCCTTCCCATAGTGGGAGATACTCTTTGAATTAGCTTCAATCAACTTCAAATAACAAGGTACTGGGCACTGAGTTTAAACCCTCCCATGCATTGTTCCGCCTGGATGGAGGAGTGCAGAGAGGAATTAAATTTGACCATCTTTCTGAGCTTGTTTATGAATGGTAAGTACTTGTGCAGCCACTGACCCTGAATACAGGGATCAGGGAATGGTCACTATTCATGAATAGTGTTCCAACACGACTTAGTGCCTTCAAGTGTGTGTGTGTGTGTGGGGGGAGAAACTCCGTGTACTATCCTGAATTTCCACACTCCCGATTTCTGATTGTAAGGCACCACACACTGATAATCAAACTTCAAGATGTGGAAAGTGAACTCCACATTGCCTTAAGTTCCTTCTTGAGCAAGGTTTTCCCGAACTTCAAAAAGCTGAGAGATTCCCAGCTTTCGTCTTCCTTTAATAGTCAGTTCAAAGAGCAGCTTATCAGTAATTGCAGTTTGCAATTACCAGACATACTAATGATAGCTCCGACATTCCTTCCACTTATAATCACATCACCCTTTATTAAGGAACACTGAACCAGCAGACTGAGAATCCTGGCACTGTGACTTGCTTAATGTGTTCTTAGGAGCTCTGTGATGATTTACATATACACTGCGACGATTTATATACTATGAGCCAACTGAAAGCGTGCAAAAGGAATTCACAGTATGCAAGAAAATCTGATAAGGAAGTTTAGAAAGGTGCATCATTGAGCAAGAAGGTGCCATGTGGTTATTAAACAGCGTTAGTTTTTTGACATTGTACTTCACGCGTATCGAGTTTTTCTTGCATTATGTTATCACCCTGTCACTTTGTTCCTTAAAAGTTGAAAATGCAGGCAGTAACATTTCAGTTTTGAACTTCTCCTGTACCGTGTTATCAGAGAAGAGGTGTGCATTCCTTTCCGCTTGAGTTGGTGATCTGTGGGTCTGTTTTTACACCTTTTTCATCAAAACCAGACTTGTGGAAGCAGCTGGATGCGAAGATGGTGCAGCCTTCAAACTGTTTAACTTCCCAGGGCAATTTTACTACCCAGGTGAAGCTGGAAACAGTAAACGAAAAGTAACATTCCATGTTCAGAAGCACAGAAGCGAAGGTCGGATTGTTTCCCATCCAATTGTTCATACGAGTTATAAATTGGATAATTGTGTGGGTTTACTGAACCAATTTATTTTTTAAAAGCTTGAGACCAGTTACAGAATGCCCTTGAAACTTGAAGTTGCTTTGAGCTGATCAACCTATTCCATACTAGAGAGTTTGGGCGGCATGGTGGCACAGTGGTTAGCACTGCTGCCTCACAGTGCCAGGGACCCGGGTTCAATTCCTGGCTTGGGTCGCTGTCTGTGTGGAGTTTGCATGTTCTACCTGTGTCTGTGTGGGTTTCCTCCGAGTGCTCTGGTTTCTTCCCACAGTCTGAAAGACGTGCTGGTTAGGTGCATTGACCCCAACAGGCACTGGAGTGTGGTGACTTAGGGAATTTCACAGTAACTTCATTGCAGTGTTATTGTAAGCCTTACTTGTGACAAATAAATAAACTTTACTTTAATTGACAATGACGGAGACTTTTCCTCATTATCAGGCAGCAGAGTGGCCATGCTTAGTCCAGAAAAGGAGCAAACATCAACTGAACACACCAGTTGGCTTCAGAAGGAGAGGAGGGTGGAACATGCAAAGGTCTGTTGACCTCAGGCGGGATATTCCGGTTTTGGGGCGAGTGCGGCCTGAATATCCCACCCTCTGAATGAAAAGGTTTTGCTTCATCTGACCAAATAAACACTGGGATAGATCAGATAGGCCTGATAGAAGCAATATAGTGCAGATGCTGGAATCTGAAACAAAAGGTGGGGCCCTGTATTTCCTGTTTTCGTTTCAGATAGGCCTGATCTGGGGGCGGCGGGGTGGCACAGTGGTTAGCGCTGCTGCCCCATAGCACCAGGGACCCAGGTTCAATTCTGGCCCCAGGTCACTGTCTGTGTGGAGTTTGCATGTTCTCCCCGTGCCTGCGTGGGTTTCCTCCCACAGTCCAAAGATGTGCGAGTTAGGTGGATTGGCCATGATAAATTGACCCTAGTGTCAGGGGGATTAGCAGGGTAAATGTGTTGGGTTATGGGAATAGGGCCTGGGTGGGATTGTGGTCCATATAGATTTGATGGACCGAATGGCCTCCTTCATTACTGTAGTGATTCCATGATTCTAAGATCTGTGTTCGAAATTCCTGGTCTGGGGCTTATCTGTATCATGAAAACTGAATGGGTGGGAAGTTGTCATTTAAATAGAACCCATGGATTAAAATATCCATGGTCTCATTATTTATCGAATGTGGAAATTGGAACGGAATCAGGTGAAAACTGGCCCCCAGGTAGAATTCAGGTCCTGGCATTACCACCACCAAGCATAGAACATAGAACAGTACAGCACAGAACAGGCCCTTCGGCCCACGATGTTGTGCCGAGCTTTATCTGAAACCAAGATCAAGCTATCCCACTCCCTATCATCCTGGTGTGCTCCATGTGCCTATCCAATAACCGCTTAAATGTCCCTAAAGTGTCGGACTCCACTATCACTGCAGGCAGTCCATTCCACACCCCAACCACTCTCTGCGTAAAGAACCTACCTCTGATGTCCTTCCTATATCTCCCACCATGAACCCTATAGTTATGCTCCCTTGTAATAGCTCCATCCACCCGAGGAAATAGTCTTTGAACGTTCACTCTATCTATCTCCTTCATCATTTTATAAACCTCTATTAAGTCTCCCCTCAGCCTCCTCCGCTCCAGAGAGAACAGCCCTAGCTCCCTCAACCTTTCCCCATAAGACCTACCCTCCAAACCAGGCAGCATCCTGGTAAATCTCCTCTGCACTCTTTCCAGCGCTTCCACATCCTTCTTATAGTGAGGTGACCAGAACTGCACACAATATTCCAAATGTGGTCTCACCAAGGTCCTGTACAGTTGCAGCATAACTGTTGCACATAACAGTTGCACATAAGCAGTTCCAGGCGAGGCATCACCAGTCAGATGCAGATTAAATGCCCTCTGCTTCTTCAGATCTAACGTCAGAGGATCCAGGATTACACTGGTGTGGTTATATTTCTCCGATTCACACACAAACTCCGCACTCTGTGGTTTCTCTGAGTGAGATTGACTCATATTGCTGAATTCATTAGCATTATGCCCTTGCGAGCGTTTGCCCATTGGGAACTGGGTTAAAATAGCCCCAAACTGATTCCACATGGCCAACAGAGTATTTTCTCGTTCTATCAAGCTGGGCTGGATTTGAACCTTGCTCCCAGCAGGGAGAGAACAGTATCTAACCCGACGCACTGTGAAATTCCTGACGTTGGCCTTTCACTAAAGTTTGTTTACATTCTTCTTTCGATTGGGTCCGCTGACAAATTCGTAAAAGGAAGACTGTCGATTGTGAAGTTTTGCCATTACCTTTTCTTGCCCAAGTTCACAGCTTGTGGAGTCTGTTGACTTGGCGGAGAGCAGTAATCAGCCTTAAAGTTAAAGTTGGAGCTAACATAACAGAGAGTAAATTATCCAGTAACAGCTACAGAATATTTAGAGCAGATGTCAGGGTCTTTAGCGAAATTGGATAAATGGTCTGAGTCAGCTATGGTCCACCTGATAATGTGGGCAGATTTATCATGACTTGATGTTTTATTTGGACTGCATGTTTAGATGTCATTTTTAAATAATTGTACATGTTTATGATATTGCAAGTGAATAGCTCTGTGGTTTGCAGCATGGTGTCATTTGTCTTTTTTTCCCACTTTTTTTTGTCCATGTCAGGTATTCAGTACAAATATATGTTCCTACATCATGAAGCCAATGCTGTGTTCTCTATCAAGTGCCTGTGGGCAATTTCTGCACTCATGTTAGTCCTTCTGAACAGAGGAATACACTTCCGTCTGCAAAGTCACCCACATCTTGTTTGACTACATTGGTACTGGTGAAAATGAGAATAGCACATGTTATTTTTCTGTGCCAGAGTACTAGCCAGAATCTCATTGCCAATTCCGATGTAGAAATTTGACTGTTCAGATGCTTATCATCTTTTTTCATCTCAAAGATGCCTCATTGTGTAATTTTGAAAACCAACTCAACAAATATCGTCAGATGAGATGGGTGGCTCAGTGGTTAGCACTGCTGCCTCACAACCCCAGAGACCTAGGTTCGATTCCCGGCCTGGGTCACTGTCCGTGTGGAGTTTGCACATTTTCCCCGTGTCTGCGTGGGTTTCCTATGGGTACCCCGGTTTCCTCCCACACTCCAAAGATATGTGGGTAAGGTGCATTGGCCATGCTAAATTGCCCCTCAGTGTCCCGGGATGCATAGGTTAGAAGGATTAGTGGGGTCAATATGTGGGGTTACGGAGACAGGGCCTCAGTGGGATTGTGGTCAGTGCAGACTCGATGGGCCGAATGGCCTCCTTCTGCACTGTACAGATTCTATGAGAAAATGCTACAGATCCACATTGATGTTCTGCAGGAGAAAAGAAAATGGGGGACACTTGAGAAACAAGTCTCAATGGTGTCAGACTTTTTTTTAGTTTATTTATTCGTGTTACAAGTAGGCTTACATTAACACTGCAATGAAGTTATTGTGAAAATTTCTTAATCGCCACACTCCAGCACCTGTTTGGGCACACAGAAGGAGAATTTAGCATGGCCAATGCACCTAACCAGCACATCTTTCAGACTGCAGGGGAAAACTTGGAGTACCCGGAGGAAATCCACGCAAACACGAGGAAAATATGCAGACTCTGCACAGACAGCGACCTAAGCCAGGAATTGAACCTAGGTCCCTGGCGCTGTGAGGCAGCAGTGCTAACCACTGTGCAGATGGGATCTGGCCCCATACAATTGGTCCTCTTTGCATCCAGTTTCCACTTGAAAAATGGGAGTAAAGAGATCAAAAATCTCATTGCTTCCAAACTTTTGTCTTCCCTCACCCTTAACCCTGAAACCCTCAGTCTCCCAGACACGGATGGACATATATCCTCAGCCTTCAGGTATTATGTCATTGTTATTTTTATTTCTCCATCACCAATGTCAGCTTGCGTTGACTCAGGATCGTTGAGCAACCTCTCAGCAACAAGAGGAATCAAGAGGTCATTGCATTATTTGGTTTAGACAATGAGTTCATTAAGCCATTGAACCCTGAGGTTTCCACTGGTGTTTGGTAAACCATTCAAAGCCTACACTCGTGGCTTGTGGCATTCCAATAACTATTTGGATGATTGAATTATTATCATGAGCCATCTATAAAACTTTATTCATTACCTCCCCACCAGTTAAATGATCCATCAAATGGGTTCTTATAACACAGAAAAATGTCAGTTAACAAAGAATAACAAATTCAAAGAAGACTTACAATCACATGTGACCATGATGTGGAGCTGCCGGCGTTGGACTGGGGTAAGCACAGTAAGAAGTCTCTCAACACCAGGTTAAAGCCCAACAGGTTTATTTGGTATCACGAACTTTCGGAACGCTGCTCCTGCATCAGGTGACTCACTTGATGAAGGGGCAGCGTTCTGAAAGCTCGTGATTCCAAATAAACCTGTTGGACTTTAACCTGGTGTTGTGAGACTTCTTACTGTAATCACAGACAACACATTTTGTAACATGTTGGACAAAAAAGGTTAACGGTATCATTATTGTAAAAAAAGTTCCCGATTTAAACAGGAAATCTGTGAATATTAACATATGAACACTTAACAAGCCCTTGTGAAATTTCTTTGGCCCTCTATACCGACTGAGTGTTTAAAATGAATGTGTTAAATTAATAGATGAAGAAGTTCCATATGGAGGCTAATGGAATTGCATTCTAATAGTCATAGGGCAGAATTGTCCACGAGAATCGTAGCGGGTGGGACATGGACCATGCAAAGGTCTCTTGACCTCGGGCAGGATTTTCCAGCTTTGGGACGTGCGTGGGTGGAAAATTCTGCCCATAGCATTCCAAAGCCAAGGCACTGATGGCTTTATAACATTTTCCTAAACTTAACACAGGGCAATGAATTGAACATGCTCAACTTACAGGGTGAATAGAAAGTGTACAAGCCAAAAGAGCTGAATGTGAACATTTGTTCCAAGTCATGCAAAAATAATGCTGAAATAATTGAATGTGTTCGTTTTAAAAAGGTTACAGCTGCACAGGACCACAGCTTATTTCTGCTAAAATCAATAGTGCTCTCTAAAATAAATAGCTCGGGCAAAATTTCTGATTTAAATCCATTGAACTTTTGTGATATTAAAATTGAACGTTTGCTGAATTGAAAGTAATAGCTTTTTGTCACTCTGCCTGTCATGTCTTTGCTTGTCATCATGGCAGATCTGTCAATGTTTAGTGATTTCCATTTGGGATGAATCAAAATGACTGTGGGATAAAGGGAAGTTCATGGATATGACCAGGAGTGGGAAGGGGAAACCTGAGAGGCTAGTGCTGGAACTTGACTGCCCCACCCGCCATAGAATTGGAGCGGGCGAGGGGCGGAAAACAGAAATGTCCGTTGACCTTGGGTGGGAATTCTCAGTCTCGCTCGAGCGAGGTCATAAAATTATGCCTTCGATCCATGATTAGAAGGGTAGAGTCTGGCGAGGATCGAGTGGTAGCCTGGTACAAAGGAGGTGCGGTTCACAAGAAGGCACCATCTTGGTCCACAAAATAAAACAGAAAAATAACATTTTGAATCTAGGCTTCTCATAGACACCCACAGTGCAGAAGGAGGCCATTTGGCCCATCGAGCCTGCAGCAACCACAATCCCACCCAGGCCCTATCCCCGTAACCCCACTTACCAACCCTATAAATCCCCCTGAAAGTAAGGGGCAATTTAACATGACCAATCAACCTAACCCACACATCTTTGGACTTTGGAAATCGGAGCACCCGAAGGAAACCCATGCAGACATAAGGAGAACATGAAAACTCCATGCAGACAGTCACCCGAGGCTGGAATTGAAGCCGGGTCCCTGGCGCTGTGAGGCGGCAGTGCTAACCATTGTCTCAGCCTATTCCGGCCCAGAATTCCTATACAATAACATTTTGATGGGCCGAATGGCCTCCTTCTGCACTTTAGGGATACTATGATTCAGCTTCTGGTAAGTAGAGTGGTTATGTATGGATCATTTCAGCAAAGACAATATTGCCTTCATGTACTGTTAAAAATAAGTCTTCCTTATCAGTTGTAACAAAGTCCAAAACCATTCTTGTAACAAAGTCCAAAACTGTTCTTGCACCATCCCTAATTATATCACATGATGAGCAATCATCTTGTTGCTATCATTTCTAAAGTCAGTTTTCCGATAACTATGTGAAAATAACAAGAGCCTCGATTTAGCGATCCCGTAATGGCTGCAAAATCTCGCGAGTAGCCAAAAATGGGTTTTAATTTGGGATCTTCTCTGCCACCCTCCGATGATGACAATCAGGTTCACACCCAGGAAGGGTTGGGCTTGATTTGCATATATTTGCATATATTATAATATAATTAATGGCTTAACAGCACCACTTGTGCCCTTAACGTATGTTCCCACACAGCCAATGTGCCATCTCGCCAATAAAAATCATTACAGGTTTTTAAAAATTAAAACCAGTCATGATGATCACGTCGAGGTGCACAGGTGAGTATAGCCGTCGGATGGTGAGGGACATGCCCAGCACCCTGGCACTGCCAGTGTGGGAATGCTAAGGTGGGCACTCTGGGGAGCCCCATTAGAAGCGGTTCCCTTCATGTGTGGTGGAGGCATGCCCTCGTGCTTTTGGAGGAAGCAGTCACCCCTATGCCTGTGAAGGGGAAGACCTGATGCCTGTGTGAGGGTTTAAACTTTAAACGTTTAAAGTTTACTTATTAGTCACAAGTAGGTTTACATTAATCCCGCAATGAAGTTACTGTGAAAATCCCCTGGTCGCCACACTCCGGCGCCTGTTTGGGTACACTGAGGGAGAATTTAGCATGGCCAATGCATCTGACTTGTACATCTTTCAAACTATGGGAGAAAACCAGAGCACCTGGAGGAAACTCACGCAGAGATGGGGAGAACGTGCAGACTCGGCAGAGACAGTGACCCAAGCCAGAAATCGAACCCGGTCCCTGGCACTGTGAGGCAGCAGAGTGCCATCATGCCGCTGCCCACAGGTGGATGCAGTGATGACTGTGGGGGGGAGGAATTTATTTTTTGCACAGATCGCGGTGCCCTTTAAAGACGGCACTCTGATCCATGTGGAGCCAGCCTTGCTGGTTCTATCAGTTCCCACCAGAATGACAGTGCAAATCATGCCCCAAGATTCTTTGTGCACTTAGTGCCAAAACATCTGGAGAGAAAACACAGCTGTGCATCTGGAGAGCTTTCAGTCTGAAACTGACAAATTTCGGGATTTCACCCAATGTTTGTAATGGTCAAGAGAGTTCCCAACACTTGTCAGATTGAATGTATATCATTTTCTTCAGTGTTTGTATGTTTTTGAAATTATCCTAAAGCAGCTGCAGAACGGAGAAGGTTAAAACAAACCAATTTCCACTGGAATAAAGTCGGTTTCACTAACAGTTCATTCCTTCCCGATGTAACTTGTCTTCCCTCCAAATGTTTTCAACTGGCCCTGTACCTAACTTTTCAAACTGTATCTTCTGGGAGCGCTCCATCATTTGGGTTGTAATTGTCCACTGACTGACTTATTTGCCAAATCTTACCACCCCACCCATGACGGAATTGGAGTGGCGAAGGGCGGACAATGGAGATGTCTGTTGACCCTGGGTGGGATTATTGTTTCTAGAAACTTCCCTACCACTTAAGTGAAACTGACTGTCCTGCAGTTGCTGAGCTTATCTATGCACCATTTTTTGAACACGGATGGAACATTTGCAACTTTTCAACCTGGCACCACCCCTGAGACTAAGGAAGATTGAAAAGTTATGGACAGTGCCTCTGCAGTTTTCTCTCTTGCTTCCCTTTGTACACCTGGGTACAACTCATCCAGTCCGGGAGCCTTATCAAGTTTAAGTGCAGCCAACCTATCCAATGCCTTATCTTTCTCTCAATTTTATACCCTTCAAGTGTCTGAACTAACTTTTCTTTCACCATGACCCACACAAAATCTTCCTTGTTAAAGTCAGATGCCAAGTATTCATTAATACCTCATCAGCATGTCCATTGCCTCTGTGTGTAAATCTCCTTTTTGGTTATAATTGACCCCAGTCCTCCTTTTCTATCTTTTACAATTTGTTTGCCCAGAGACTATTTCAATCGAGACCATAAAATCCCACCCATTGGCCCTGATATTTGTGAGGAATATTAGGGAGCAACCAAGAACGTGGCAAGGGTGGGAAGATGGTGCAGTAATGGGATGTTGAGGACCAATATTGACCATTTCTGTACCTCATTAATGGTTTATTTAATTTCTAATAGGTCAGAGCTGTATGCACAAACTAAATCACTGCATCTGAAAATGCTTAATAAAAACCATTAAAAACATCCTACCTGTGATCCCTGCAGTTGATAAAGGACATACATTAGCCTCCCATCCATTGACGCTGTCTACACTTCCCGCTGCATCGGAAAACCAGCCAACATAATCAAGGACCCCATGCACCCAGTACACACTCTCTTCCATCTTCTACTGTCGGGAAAAAGATACAAATGTCTGAGGTCATGTACCAACCGACTCAAGAACAGCTTCTCCCCTGCTGCCATCAGGCTTTTGAATGGACCTAACTCGCACTAAGTTGATCTTTCTCTGTACCCTAGCTATGACTGTAACACTGCATTCTGCACTCTCTCATTTCCTTCTGTATGAACAGTATGCTTTGTCTGTATAGTGCACAAGAAACAATACTTTTCACTGTATCCCAATACGTGACAATAATAAATCAAATCAAATCAAGATCTAATATTAAACTATGCTTTAAAGATACATGGATTAATTATTGTTGCCTCCAAGTTTGAATTATTCAAAATATGACAGTGGCCATCAATACAATCACCTGTACAAGAACTGACAATTAAAGACAATCCCATACAATTGCAATATCTTCTGTATCTATGCTTGCCTCCCATAACGTGATCCCAATGATCAGATAGTTGTAATTGTTAGAATGTAACCGGTGACAACTTTGTATTGGATGGAATGTGACCAATGATAACAAGCTGTAAAGGTCAGCTGACCCTGTAAACCATGCAACCAATTACAGAATGATGTGATGGTCAGCTGATCAGCTGATTCACTATAAATAAGAACCTGTTTGGAATTGTGGGGAGCTTGGAGTGGCCCAGGATGAGGCCCCAAGTTTGGAGTAATGATGTTTCTTTATTAAATCCTTTCTTTGATTTATAAGTTGGAATAAGTTCTGTTATATTTTTATTGTCTGCATTTGAAGAGTTCCTTCAGTAATCACTATTTCCATTTTCAATACCTTGAAGTAATTTAACATTAACATGTAGGCATGGTCATGGACTATAGGAAGGAAGGGGAGAGAGGAGGAGGAGAAGGATGAAGGGAAGGGGAAAGGAGGGGGGAGAGGGGAGGGAAAAAGGAGAGCAGAAAGAAGGCTGAAGGGGAGGAGGAGGGATTGGCGAGACACTTGTTAGCATGCTAATGCTTTAACCCTCCACTTATAATAGAATCATAGAATCCTACAGTGCAGAAGGAGGCCATTTGGCCCATTGAGTCAGTACTGACCACAATCCCACTCAGACCCAATCCCCATAACCCCATGCATTTACCCTACCTAATTCCTCTGACACTAAGGGGCAATTTAGCATGGCCTATCCATCTAACCCGCACATCTTTGGATTGTGGGAGTAAACCGGAGCACCCGGAGGAAATCCACGCAGACACTGGGAGAACATGCAAACTCCACACAGACAGTGACCCAAGCCAAGAATCGAACCCAGGCCTCTGGCGCTGTGGGGCAGCAGTGCTAACCACTGTGCCACCGTGAAGCCCCACCACCCCCCCTCTGCCCTCTTCAATTCCTAGTTCAAGCTTTACTCTCCAGATTTTCTTCAGATCTTTCAGTGCTCAGGTATTTTTGAACAGCTTTCCCTCCTGAAGTATTACTCTTTGTTTCTCTGTAACTTGACTGATCCACTCTAGCACACCTCAGGACCAGGAATCTGGCCAGATTCTGCTGCAGGTGTTTGTGCAACTGCTATCGTATTGACAGTTCTGTGGGTTCTGGTGATGACTGTCCTCTGTACCTATTCCAGAATGCGAGCGATTTCATATCGAGCAGGTCTGCTGAGAGGTTAGCGAAGGGTTCTTGATTTCAGTTACCACTGTGAATTTCAGGTGGGCCCTGTTTATAATGGAATCCCTGCTGGGCCCCAAATGTGGCCTATAGAATCGGAGAGGTAGAGGAGGCTATCGTCCCTGACTGCTTGAGCATGAATGCGTCAAGGTGTACCAAATGGGGCAATACTTGGACTAGTGGATGTGGGATACACTTTGTGCTTGCAGGTTTCTCTTTGGCCTTGGGACTTTTTTAAAGCCTCTGCCTCTTGCATGACTATAGAGGAGGCTGGTTATGCTGTAAAAGATTGTGCCTGCTTCTATGTAAGTGGCAGCCAGCTCCATTTTCCCCATATTCCCCTTAGCTGGGTGCTCAAGATGCACCTAAACTGGCAACGGGGCACCTGCCTTGATTATTGAAATGAGATGATATCCCTTTGACCCTGGACACCTCGGCAGGGTCAGAGGTCACCACTGGACGCTCCTGAACACCAGCAGAGCGGTTCCGCGCATTCTCTCAACTATTAAGTGTTTCATATGATCCAAAGTGAAATCGAGCCCACCATTTTAGCACAGTTTCTAAAGTGGAGTTATTTCCAGTCCTCCTTTCTCTGTTGAAAGGTGCCAAGGAAATTTTGTTAATCAAATGGCTGTTCCTGGCAACGTTTCACAGCTGAAAACCTAGAAAAACAAGCAATTTTTATGTCTGTGTGCATAACTGATAGACTGTTTTCTGTAATTCTTAACAAGGCCCTCATGCAAGAATTTCTGTTAATCCTGTAACATGTTCTGTAGCGGTGAAAAAATATAGAAAGTACAGGGCCGCTCAGAGCCAGCTGGCTAATTACCATAATTCACTGTTTCTTTATGACATTTGTCAGTTCACAAAGGACCCATTGAAAAAGCTTAGTTAGAAAATTGTGTGGTATTGATTGCAGCTCGCTGAAGGTGGAATGAAAGTGGTGGAACAGCCTCACTGTAGGACAATAACTCAAATGTTCACATATTTAATGTGTAATGACCTCTGGGTGAACCCTGCAGCTTGCAAGATGTGGCTGGTATAATTTTAAACCCACTTTGATTGCCTGCTTAGAATCACTTCACATTTTCAACGCTGTATCATAAAAGCCCTCTTTCTCGTCCAGCTAATACCTTTTTATGAAATGTGCAGTGTAATCAATACAATTAGCCCTATGAGGGGTTATGAAATATCCCACCTTAATTTTAAGCAAAGCAAAGCATGTATTACGGACAGTTTTAAATCCCAATTCGAATCACTTAAGATTACAAGGTTCATATTGTTTGGTTTTAATAACAGTACTCACACTGTTAGACTCCTGAGACCCTCTTGTCATCTAAGAAATTGCCCCACTTTACAACCGTTAACTGATTAAATGCAATCAGAAGGTTACTGTTGCTTCAGTTACACTGACAAATATTAGTAGAAAGACTCCTCATCTTTAATGATCAACTTAATTATGTGTTTAGAGACACTTCAGTTTGGTACTCCCAAGGTCTTGAGTGCGGTGGGTACAAGGTTTTTTTAATTTGGGCACATATGGATGATGTTTCATCTGATACAACCAAAGAACCCCACCCTCTTTCAAATGAAACGTAAAAGATCAGATCACCAATAACCTGTCCTGGTCACTCCATGCCGACGCTACAGTTAAGAAAGCCCACCAACGCCTCTAATTTCTCAGAAGGCTAAGGAAATTCGGCACGTCTACTGCGACTCTCACCAATTTATGTATCATAACTTGGTATGGCTCCTGCTCTGACCAAGACTGCAAGAAACTACAAAGGGTTGTGAACATAGCCCAGTCCAGCTGACGACACCAAGGTAGGTGGTGTTGTGGATAGTTTGGAGGGATGTCAGAAGTTGCAGCGAGACATAGATAGAATGCAAGACTGGGCGGAGAAGTGGCAGATGGACTTCAACCCGGATAAGTGTGTAGTGATCCATTTTGGCAGATCCAATGGGATGAAGCAGCAGTATAATATGAAGGGTACCATTCTTAGCAGTGTAGAGGATCAGAAGGACCTTGGGGTCCGGGTCCATAGGACTCTTAAATCGGCCTCGCAGGTGGAGGATGCGGTCAAGAAGGCGTACGGCGTACTAGCCTTCATTAATCGAGGGATTGAGTTTAGGAGTCGGGAGATAATGCTGCAGCTTTATAGGACCCTGGTTAGACCCCACTTGGAGTACTGCGCGCAGTTCTGGTCACCTCATTACAGGAAAGATGTTGAAGCCATTGAAAGGGTGCAGAGGAGATTTACAAGGATGTTGCCTGGATTGGGGGGCATGCCTTATGAGGATAGGTTGAGGGAGCTTGGTCTCTTCTCCCTGAAGAGACGAAGGATGAGAGGTGACCTGATAGAGGTTTACAAGATGTTGAGAGGTCTGGATAGGGTAGACTGTCAGAGGCTATTTCCAAGGGCTGAAATGGTTGCTACGAGAGGACACAGGTTTAAGGTGCTGGGGGGTAGGTACAGAGGAGATGTCAGGGGTAAGTTTTTCACTCAGAGGGTGGTGGGTGAGTGGAATCGGCTGACGTCGGTGGTGGTGGAGGCAAACTCGTTGGGGTCTTTTAAGAGACTTCTGGATGAGTACATGGGATTTAATGGGATTGAGGGCTATAGATAGGCCTAGAGGTGGGGATGTGATCGGCGCAACTTGTGGGCTGAAGGGCCTGTTTGTGCTGTGGCTTTCTATGTTCTAAAACAGCCTCCCATCTATTGACTGCATCTATACTTCCTGCTGCCTTGGAAAGCAAGTCAGCATAGTCAAGGACCCCACACACCCCAGACATAGTCTTTTCCACCTTCTTTCATTGGGACTGCCAAGGGGAAAAGGTGGGGGGGAGGGGGAGATTGAGGTGGGCCAGGGGGGGGGGGTGGGGTGTTAGGGCTGGCCCAGAAACATCTGGAAGGCCAGCGATCGGGCCGTGGGGGCATCAGAGGGGCAGCGTTGCACGGGTTGTGGGGCTGGCCAGTGATCGGGAGGCTGGCAGTGTGGGGCCACTGCGCATATACCAACCTCCGCTATGACAGATTGGCGCATGCGCAGTGGCTCAGTCAGCACTATGCTGCCGCCTCCCCAGCAGGAATAGGCCCCGTCCCCGGATTTTTATCATAATTCACGGTAAGACACTCTGCAGTGCTCAGAGTGTGGGAGATTCATTTTGAATATCCCGCTAAAAAAGCAGTGGGAGTTACTTCAGTTTTTATGCGAATTCGGCACTTAGAATTTTTTTGGGAGAACTCTGGCCCTCATCAGCTGCAAAATGCATTGGGGTGCCCGAGGTTGTGACGGGCACTATATATCTGTGAGATTTTGCTAACCACTGTGCTCTCACGGTAGCACAGTGGTTAGCACTGCTGCTTCACAGCTCCAGGGACCTGGGTTCGATTCCCGGCTTGGGTCACTGACTGTGTGGAGTTTGCACATTCTCCTCATGTCTGCGTGGGTTCTTCTGGGTGCTCCAGTTTCCTCCCACAGTCCAAAGATGTGTGAGTTAGGTTGATTGGCTAAAAATGCTAAAAATTGCCCTTAGTGTCCTGAGATGTGTAGGTTAGAGGGATTAGTGGGTAAATCTGTAGGGATATAGTGGTAGGGCCTGGGTGGGATTGTGGTCGGTGCAGACTCGATGGGCCGAATGGCCTCTTTCTGTACTGTAGGGTTTCTATGATTTACTTGGTGTTTTGTTACTCATACTGGGTCAAATGAGTGTTACCATAAGTAACATTGACTGATTCTGGTCAGTGTTTGAATAATGGCAGCGATCCCTACCAAAGAATCCAGTTCAGAATTAGAAAAGAAATTGTTAACATTCATAATCCATCACGCAAACCAGCCTTCCATCCATTGACTCTGTCTGCACTTCCCGCTGCTTCGGCAAAGCAGCCAGCATAATTAAGGACCCCACGCACCCCGGACATTCTCTCTTCCACCTTCTTCTGTCGAGAAAAAGATACAAAAATCTGAGATCACGTACCAACCGACTCAAGGACAGCTTCTTCCCTGCTGCTGTCAGACTTTTGAATGGACCTACCTTGCATTAAGTTGATCATTCTCTACACCCTAACTATGACTGTAACTCTACATTCTGCACTCTCTTGCTTCCTTCTCTATGAACGGTATGTTTTGGCTGTATAGCGCACAAGAAACAATACTTTTCACTGTATACAAATACATGTGACAATAATAAATCAGATCAAATCAAATCAAAATAATGATCCAACTTTAAGGAATAATTGCTCGTAACTAACCTGAGAGCGCTTCAAACCTACTGAAATCCTAATTAAGTGTTCCACATTGTTTAATAAGTAAACTGTCAGCAAGGGGAGGCTTGGGAGAGTTACCTTGAATATACCTGTTGCTGGGATCCATGGTAAGTTTGAGACCTGGATTTTCACAGTGATAGAGAGCCAGAGCAGAAATGGGAGTGGGTTGTGTTTTGTACAGGCAGCTACCCATATAGTCATCAACTACCTCCACTCAGATCTGATTCTGGTGAGCTAGGTGTGTGAAACATAATGGCTGGAATCCTACCACCTAACCCACCTCGGAATTGGCGTGGGCGAGGGTCCATTGAACAGAAATCTCCATTGACCTCGGGAGGGAATTTCCGGTCTCGCCCAAGTGAGGCTGTAAAATCCCACCCAAGGTCAATTAACTTTTCCATGGCCCGCCCCTCGCCCGCTCCAATTCCCGTGGTGGGCGGAATGGTAAAACTCCGGCTTATGTGTGCAGATTAGACCTGGTAGGAGGAGGTGTGAATTTTGTGGAATCCTTTGGAAAGGTGGGATATCCTTTCAGAGTGGTAGGATAACCCTTTGGATATGGCTCCTGGCCATCTTTGAGGAGGTCAGGTGCTCTTTGAGAAAGGTAAGCTGCCCTTTAGGAGTGATAAAAGTGGACTGGAATATGTGTAAAATGTGCAGAAACGCATTGGAACTATCAAGAGAGTTGTCAAGAGGAACAGTCAAAAGTATCAATAGCAACTGTTGCACCATCATGGCATTTAAAACTCCTGCTCTTTAAACCTTTGAAATAAACTTTGTGGAATGTTTTTAAAAAATCATTGTTTGCTATTTCATTCTGTCTATTAATAGAAGCTTGAGCACAATTGTTACTAGATTTGTGCTATAGCACTGATTTCGCATCCTTTCATTATCACAGTTGGGTACCTTCCATTTCACAGTTTGAGCGATCTCTTAAAGTAGTCATCAACTCTTTGAAATGAGACTATGAATTCCAATGCTTTTTTTAAATAAGGAATTAAGCATTTGAATGCAATGTTAGATCTTATGAGGGATTATGTAGTTGACGGCATGAATATATATTGAACGGAATTTTATGTATGAGAGTGTTTTTTTAAGTCTGTAGTAAACATTTAAAACTTTATTTTAATTCATCTCAGCATGGATCCTGAGATCTTCAAGGGAGGATACCTGGTGAGTTGGCATGATAGTTTAAAGGCAAAGGGTGGATGGGGTCATGTGTCTGTATGAGTTGACACTACATTGGCATTTGGGTATAAAGGATCATTGTAGAGGATGGAGGATATAGTTGGCTGGAAGATATGAGAAGTTTTGGGGTGGATGAAGGTGCATTGGTTGCAGTGGAGGGTATTCGGGAGTATGGAAGAGGACATGAGGTTGTATGGATTGCACGAGAGCTTGCGGAGTGTGTGGGTTGTGAGCGAGTGTGAGCGATGAGAGCTAGTTTTCATTTTAATATTTCTTTTCAAATCTTTGACAAAGTGCTGGTGCATCAAGGCAGGACTTCTGCCCAGTGCACCTGCAGATTTGAACGTGCAAATGATGTAACAGAGCTTATGATCTTTCCATGCCTTCTCAGCCCTCTGTCCCATCAAGGGTGGGATTTTTTCTGCCCTTCCCACCAGCAGGATCTTCTGGTTCCCACCACGGGTGACCAGCCCCTACCCCCCCCTCCCCCCCCAACCCCCACAACCCCTCCGCAAGCAAGTTCCTTGGTGGCAGGACAGGCGAGCCATGTAAAACACCGTAGACATCGATGGGACTGGATGATCCTACTGGCGGCCAATGGAAAGCCTCCTCTGCCTCTGGAAATTCTGTGTAAACCAGGTGAAGTGTGCTGGGGTGTGCTTATAGCTTAGAGTTGCTTATTTACAACTCCACCAACTGTTGAGAGCTCTTCTGGCAATCTAAGTACAGCACCTCATGCACATCCACAGGTTCCCCTTTACTCATGTTGCTTGTTACTTACTCAAAGACCTCCAATGAATGAGTCAACCATGATTTCCCTTTTACAAAACTGTGCTGATTCTGTGTGATTGCATTGAGATTTCCTAAATGCCCCTTTATAGTCTCCTGGACAATGATTCCAGAAATTTCCGATGACAGATGTGAAGCTAACTGACATAGAGATATAGAAGATCGGAGCAGGAGGAGGCCATTTGGCCCTTCAAGCCTGCTCTGCCATTCATCATAATCATGGCTGACCATCCAACTCCTAATCCTAATCCTGCTTTCTCCCCATAACCTTTGATCCCATTCACCCAAAGTGCTACATCCAGCCGCCCCTTGAATACAATCAATGTTTTGCCATCAATTACCTTTTGAGGTAGTGAATTCCACAGGCTCACCACTCTTTAGGTAAAGAAATGTCTCCTCATCTCCGTCTTAAATGGTCTACCCCAAATCCTCAGACTGTGACCCTTGGTTCTGCACACTCCACCATCAAGAACATCCTCCCTGCATCTACCCTGTCTAGTCCTGTTAGAATTTTATAAGTCTCTATGAGATCCCCCCTCATTCGTCTGTACTCCAGTGAAAACAATCCTAACCTCGTCAATCTCTCCTCATACATCAGTCTCGCCATCCCTGGAATCAGCCTGGTAAACGTTCGCTGCACTCCCTCGAGAGCAAGAACATCCTTCTTCAGAAAGGGAGACCAAAACTGCACACAATAGTCTAGGGTGTGGCCTTACCAAGGCATTGTATAATTACAACAACACATCCTGTATTCAAAGTCTCTCTTAATGAAGGCCAACATACCATTTGCCTTCTTTACTGCCTGACCATTAATTTCCTGTGTTCTGTTTCCTTTTCTTAAATAGAGGAATCATTTTCCAATCTGACGGGGCCTTTCGAGAATCTCGGAAAAATGAAAACCAATGCATCTATCCTCTCAGCAACTACTTCTTTTAAGATCCTAGGCTGATCTCTCAGGACCTGGGAACTTGTCAGTTTTTTGGTCTAATAATTTTCTCAGTTCCCATTTCCAGTGTTATTGTTCCCAAGATCTCACCCCTTGCGTCACAGTCACAACTTTATTCACCAGTTCAGCTGTACGCCCTCAGAAGAAATGGGATATTAGAATTGAAAATGTGGCACTGGCTAATTCACCAAGTGGGAAGAAGTTGGAGGAGTGCTCCAGGTTTCCTCCCACAGTCCAAAGATGTGCGGGTTAGGTGGATTGGCCTTGTTAAATTGACCCTTAATGTCAGGGGGATTAGCAGGGTAAATGCATGGGGTTGTGGGATAGGGCCTGGGTGGGATTGTTGTCAGTGCAGGCTCGATGGGCCAAGTGGTCTCTTTCTGCACTGTAGGAATTTTGTGATTCTATGGAAGAGAAGCTGTTGAGGATGCGTCACCTCCTCAGACGAGGAGTTATGGGACCCAGCTATCATGGAAAAGAGGAATGTTTGAAAAATGTCATTTCTATAGGCTCTGGGATCAGTTTGCAAAGGTATTTACCAACCGACAGTTGTGACCCTGGAATCGAGACCTCCTCACTTGTCACAACATCAGTAAAGTTTCTTCTCTGTTGCGACGTGAGGTTGCATCTTCAATGTAATCTGAGACAGGCCTCAACCTCCAATGGAACCTAGAAATAATGTGTGCCTCCTCCACCTGTCCGTGCTAATAGGTACCCTTTTGCTGACTCCGCAGTCTCCAATGAATCCAGCACTGCAGTGCATTGGAAATCATGATCCTGGCATTACTGAACCCGTGGACCTTTGGTCCCATTCTGTTTATCCAGAGAGGTCGACAAGAACAACTTAGTTGACATGTTCTGAACTCACTTTTCAATAAGGGCACAGCTTCTGAACCCATCACTGTTACTGGGTCTCCCTGCAGGACATTCACATCTTGAGTCATGACACAAGGATATTTCCTCATTATAAAGCAGCTGTCAAATGCCATGACTTAGAAACTGTGTCATTATTACACATGTCTGGAGGATCAATGAATCTATTGGCCAACTTCCCAATCTGCTTTTTCTCTTAAATGGCACTTTACGTCTAGCTCTCATTTAATTCCCAAAGTAGTTTTAGATCACTGTTTAAGTCCGTGATAATCTGTACTGAGTTGAGATCAGATCACTGTCAAGCTATTTGAAAACCTTCAACTTCATTCTGATGCCAACAGCCTGATAAGCAATATTCTTCTCTCCAGAATTTCCACACAGTAATGTATTTCTATATGTATTGTTGATTTTACAAGCTCTGTCAATTAATTTCCAGCTGTAATAGTGCAATGATCAATGTTCCTCCCTCTTTTTTTCATTGACCCATGTAATCCATCCTAAATATCCTTTTCTCTTGCTGCATTGGTCCTGCTTTGGGATCAAGATGCATCTTGGCACCTCCTTGATCGAATGCGTTATCTTCCAGGGCTACAGAACTCCTGACCATTCTTACTTTCTGCTCCTTTCTCCAAACTATCAGCTGTTAAAGTCTAAGGATGTAGTCAATTTGCCAACATATCGTGATTTATCCCATTGTTTTTCCTTTTCTTTTCAAATTTCTTCTATACAAAGGCCCTTTATCTAATTGGGTTAGCACAGCTGCCTCACAGAGCCAGGCACCCGGATTCGATTCCGGCTTGGGGTCACTGTCTTTGCACGTCCTCCCCATGTCTGCATGGGTTTCTTCCGGGTGCTCCGGTTTCCTCCCACAGTCTGAAAGATATGCTGGTTAAGTGCATTGACCATGCTAAATTCTCCCTCAGTGTACCCGAACAGGTGTCGGAGTGTGGCGACTGGGGGATTTTCACAGTAACTACATTGCAGTGTTAATGTAAGCCTACTTGTGACACGAACAAATAAACTTAAACTATTAAAAAAGAAAGTCTGGGTATCCTTAAAAAAGCATTTTATCAGCCAGTGAAATGTTCAGATTTGAGAGGACACTCGGAGCTTTATCATATGTGCAGAACAGCTTATCTCTGGCACAGTTTTATGTGTAACATATTGAAGTGGCTGCTGGTGTGCCTACGTGTCTGTATCAGTCTACAGCTATAAAAAGGTTAAATGGAGAGAAAGGGGTGGTCGGATGGTTGCAATTACAAGGAAGTAATCTCCACTAGAGGTTTAGATGACACCATAAATCACAAGAGCGAAGCTTCCTTGGCGTCTGAATCCCAAGTTGTCAAAGGGTGAAGAATTATTGTGCTCACTGTCACCTACCCAGTATTGTTCTGCTATGTATAACAATGTTGTTTCTGACAAATGTTTCGACACAATTATGTTTGCCATTTCGTTTTGAAGCCTTTCTTTCAGCAGTGGGAGCCATGGGCTGATAGTTAATGTAGTGACCTCCTCACTGGAAGATCGAAGCTGTGACGATCACTACATGACTACTAGGCTGTAATTCTTATTATATCAATGGACTATATAGTTTAGTAAGTGATATTAAGTTAAAACGTGTTTGTTCAAAACACCATGCAATATCTCATTCTAACAGAGGCGTTCATAAAGCAATGAAGTTACATAGGAATTTTCTGTTGTACATTATAAGTTTTAACATAGTATTTTTGGATGGCAATCGGGATATATAAAGTGGCATTATCTGCTTTGCCAGTCAGTCCATCTGAGCAACTAAGGTGGCCTTCTCAGAAGGTAGCTTTTATTTGCTCAGTTGCTTCAAAGTGATTTTTATTACCTAATAATTGATGCTGTTCCTGTATCATATTTAGAATATACTTTAAAATAATTCAGGCACAATAATGTGTCATGATTTTATTTCTTTGCACAGCAAGAAAGAGTCACTTAATCCCTGAAAAAAGTGCAGATCTTAGTGATTTAAGCTCTCCTAGTTGGGGGTAGGGGGTGGGGTGGGGGAGGATATTGTGTCTGTTCTCAGACACATGGTAATGTAACAGAAGTGAAAGTGCCACACTTGGCAGTAGAACAGGTCACTCCAGTGAAGTAACTAGCTTTGCTGTGAAGGAAGGCAGATTCTCTTCAGGAGTGACTCAGGAGGGGAAATATGAAAATAGACTAAATATCGAATCCAGTACTTTTTCTCAGCATCTTAAAATCTGTTTACAGATCCTTAACTGTATGAGCTACCTCTTGATCAATAGGATGGATACTCTTCATATGCTGAACATAAAGGAGTCTGGCTGATTTTGCACTGTTAATTTAAATAGACAGAAAATTAAGTAGGCTCCATTATGGACAGACAATTCTTCCTGCCTAAGCCCCAATCAGATGCTCCTCATGTCCAAGTGCATTAAGAGAAAGTCTGCCCTTGCATATGTACTCAAGGTCTCTACTTAGTATCCTTCCTTCCTTGTTTTGGCAGGTACCCCTCTTCCTGTCCATGTTCTAGAGGTCATTTGGCCCATCCAGTCAACGCTGATAACAATCCCACCCAGGGTCTATCGCCGTAACCCCACGGCACGGTGGCACAATGGTTAGCCCTGCTACCTCACAACGCCACGGATCCGGGTTCGGTTCCCAGCTTGGGTCACTGTCTGTGCGGAGTTTGCAATTTCTCCACGTGTCTGTGTGGGTTTCGTCCGTGCGCTCTGGTTCCCTCGCACAGTCTAAAAGATGTGCTGGTTCGGTGCATTGACCCAAACACTGGAATGTGGTCACTAGGGGAATTTCACAGTAACTTCATTGCAATGTTAATGTAAGCCTTACTTGTGACTAATAAATACACTTTTATTTTACAATGCCGCCCTGAAATCTCAATGGTTGATTGACGGGTGTGCCACGCATGTGCAGTATTCTTTGATGATTATAACTATGAGAAATTTATGGATAATTGTAGTTACACAATCAGTGCTTTGCAATCCTTAATCAGCTTATCCTGAATTGTGCACACTATCTTTGCATTTTCTTTTATGGAGGTGTGGTGGTGGGGGGAGGGTGTGGAGAAAGGGAGTATACAACTGTTAAACAATTGACAATTTAAGCAATTGAATTCAAAGGTATTCAAAGATGTGCAGGTTAAGTGGATTGGCTATGCTCGATTGCACCTGGGTCTCCCAAGATGTGAAGGTTAGATGGATTAGCCATGGTAAATGTTTGGGATTATGAGGATAGGGTGAGAGAAAAGGACCTGGGTAAGATGCTTTTTTAGAGAGTCGTTGTGAACTCGATGGACCGAATGGCCCTTTCTGCACTGTAGGAATTCTATTCTATGATATTTTGATGTAAATTTTGAATATTATATAATGAAGTCTTTTGTGACAGACAACAGAAAGTTCTGGACAAATTGTTTTTCACTGAAGTGTATAAGTATCTTCAAGCAATAAAAATGCCACATATTTTAACTGCAGCCCCTTTAGTAAAATTCCAAATGGAATAAAGCTAATGGATAACATTTACAGAACAATATTTTTTAAATGACAGATTCAAGTATTTTAAGAGTATAAAAGGTTTGTTCTGATTTCGCTTTGATAATTTATGCTGTTACATGAGTTTTTCTGTTCCATTGCTGCATTACAGTCATTTGTGGGGAGATGGTAATGTCACTAGGTGAGTAATCCAGAGGCTAATACTTTAGGAACTGGATTCAAATCCCACCATGGTGGCTGATGGAATTTTAATTTGAGAAATAAAATCTGGAATTGAAAGATGGGTCAGACTTTTGCCAGATCGTAGATCCTCTCTGTCATGGCAAGAGCCCAGGAAATAGCTGGAAATCCTAATTCCTGCTCCTGTACACTGTATATATGTGGCAAATCTTGCTCTCATTCATGCCGGTGGGATCTTACGGTGATGGACCCCCACTGTGTGTTTCCTGGCAGCTAGGGGTGAAATGAATAAGAAATCCCATTGACAGTGGCGGGATCATAAGATCCTGCCACCTGTGAGCACGCACCACCACCTACCACCACAAAACACATTGCGGAATTTTGTGGGACATGAGTGGAGATGGGAATGGGGTTCATGTATGTGTGATTCACAAAGGCAACTGGCCATTTAACTCACTAACTGCCTCCACTGAACTGGGATTTTGGTCACCCAGGAGTGTGAAACCCAAAATGTGCAGATTAGACCAGGTAAGAGGTGGTCAGAACTTGGTGGATTCATTTGGATAATCTGAGTCCCCCTTTGGAGAACTAAGATACCCCTTTTGATGTGGTCCCTTTGGGATATGTAAGGCACCCTTTGCAATTCTTAAAAGTAAACATGATTATGAGTGAGAAAAAATGCAGATATTCGTCAGAACTACCAAGCTGTCAAATAACTGTCGAGCTGTCAAAGAACTGTCAATGAACTGTCAAATAATAGTCAAAGCAATCCAAGTATCAAATAATACTAGTTCAATTGAAATGGAGTCGATAAAGACAAAGGGTGGTTTATGGGGCATTGGCTAATATGAGTTGGCACTAAATTAACAAATGGATATATCAAGGGCAATGAGGATATTGGGGGCATGAGGATGGGTAGAAGGGCATTGGTTGAAATAGTGCATCTGAGGGGCATGGGGGGTAGAGGATATGAGCTGGCATAGTGGGTATGTGGGGTCAATAGGGGTGGGTAACAGGACAGAGTGGCATAGGTTGGGTTGGCATGGATGGGACATGAGGAGTGGAGGGTGAGGTGCAATCAGGAGTGAGGGTTGGAGGCTGTTTTTTAAAATATCTTACTTGTTTTATTTAATTCAAAACAGTGCCAGAGCTCATTCATTCTGGATGCGGCGGGCCCACTTGCAATCTAGCCCACTTCCCCGCAGCACTGGAATGAAAATCCAACCCGCGGGTGGCTATTTTTAAAGTTTAGGCTTATAGAGCTGAGAGTCAAAGAACAAAGAACAAAGAAAATTACAGCACAGGAACAGGCCCATCGGCCCTCCAAGCCTGCACCGACTATGCTGCCTGACTTAACTAAACCTCCTACCCTTCCAGGGACCATATCCCTCTATTCCCATCCTATTCATGTATTTGTCAAGATACTTGACAAATTGTCAAGATACGCCCCTTAAAAGTCACTATCGTATCTGCTTCCACTACCTCCCCCGGCAACGAGTTCCAGGCACCCACCACCCTCTGCGTAAAAAATCTGCCTCGTACATCTCCTTTAAACCTTGCCCCTCGCACCTTAAACCTGTGCCCCCTAGTCCTCCCATCTCTGCACACCCGACCGGGGACTGAAAATCTGGGCCCTAGTCTCAGTAATGGTGACCATGAAACTATCATCAATTATTGGGAAAACCCATCTGTGTAAAAAGCATCCCCCGCACATCTCCACTAAATCTTTCCCCCTTACCTTGAACTTGTGCCCCCTTGTAATTGTCATCCTGTCCTTCAGGGAAGAAGATTTGCTCCCATTACATGGTCTGGCCTCATGTGACTCCAGGTCCACAGTAATGTGGTGGACTTTTAACTGGCCTAGCAATCCGCTCAGTTCAAGGGCAATTAGGGATGGGCAACAAATGCTGACCTTGCCATAGATGCCCACATCTCATTTAAGAATAAATATTTAAAAATGTTGTATGAAGATGCAAAATTATTCATCACAAAATGTTCCCTGTCACAAATTAGTGAGGTGCTCCTTCCAGGGACCGCCTATGATACATTCGCCACCATGGCTTCTGTCAGTATTGCTCCAGGGTTTGCTATCTCCCTGCTAGTTTCTGGTTTGCAATTTTCTGGAAAGGATACAGGAAGGATTTGTGATATTATAGATTAGACATCAATGTCATTTTAACAGCAATAGTGCATTCAGGAAAAGCTTAGTGAGCAAAATGAGGATCACGTGATTTGAGGTACTGCAGTTAAAGCCCCTTGAAGAATCTCACCTGCTATTCTGATACGATGTGGAGATGCCGGCGTTGGACTGGGGTGGGTACAGTCTCATAACACCAGGTTCAAATCCAACAGGTTTACTTGGAATCATGAGCTTTCGGAGCGCTGCTCCTTCATCAGGTGATATCAAGAAATCAATGGGTAACTAAAATTGGCAGACACATAGAGGGGCTGCTTATTTGGGTGGAAGCCCAGAAGCAGTGCAGCCTGGTTCACCCCAAAGTTGCTGTAGGCGATGGCAGAAGATGCACCTGTACTCTTCAGCCTGGAGGACAATTTGTTTACTTTACATTTTCGGCAGGTGATAGGCAAGGCAAATGGAATCTTGGCTCCCATTTCAAAGGGAATCTAGTACAAAAATAGGAAAGTTTTGCTAAAACTATACAAGGTACTAGTTAGACCACACCTGGAATACTGCGGACAGTTTTGGTCCCCTTATCCAAGGAAAGATATACTGGCATTGGAGGCAGTCCAGAGAAGGTTCACTAGGTTGATCCTGGATATGGAGGGATTTTCTTTTGAGGAGATGTTGGTCCTGTACTCATTGGAATTTGGAAGAAAGAGGCAACCTTATTGAAACATATAGGGGGCTTGACAGGGTAGAGGCTGAGAGGTTGTTTCCCCTTTTGGTCGAGTCCGGGACCAGAGGGCATGATCTCAGTGTAAGAATTCACCCATTTCAGACAGAGTTGAGAAGGAATTTCTTCACTCAGAGGGTAGTGAATCTGTAGAATCCTTTACCCCAGAAGGCTGCAGAGGTTGGGTCATTAAGTACATTCAAGGCTGAGATAGACAGCTTTTTAATCAGTAAGGGAATTGAGGGTTATGGAGATAAGGTGGGAGAGTGGAGTTGAGGATTATCAAGATCAGTCTTGATTTCATTGAATGATGGAGCAGACTCGATGGACTGAATGGCCTATTTCTGCTTCTATTTTTTAGGGTCTTATGGTCTAATCAATGGAGCAGTGATCTGTGGTTGTAAGTTCTTCCCCATATTCCCCACTTCTAAGGATCTGTGAAGGTCCATGGATCCTTAAAAGTGGCAGCACAGGTGGAAAAGGTGATGAAGAAAGCATATGGCATGCTTGCCTTCATCAGACGGGGCATCGAGTATAAAAATGAGCAAATTACGTTACAGTTTTAGAAAACATTAGTTCGGCCACATTTGGAATACTGTGTCCAATTCTGGTCTCCACACTACCAGAAGGATGTGGAGGTTTTGGAGAGAGTACAGAAAAGGTTTACCAGGATGTTGCCTGGTATGGAGGGTATCAGCTATGAGGAGAGATTAAATAAACTGGGATTGTTCTCCCTGGAAAAACGGAGGCTGAGGGGTGACCTGATAGAAGTTTATAAAATTATGAGGGTCATAGATAAGGTGAATAGTTGAAAGCTTTTTACCAGGGCAGAAATGACAATTACAAGGGGGCACAAGTTCAAGGAAAGGGGGGAAAGATTTAGTGGAGATGTGCGGGGGAAGTTTTTTTACACAGAGGGTGGTGGGTGCCTGGAATGTACTGCCAAGTGAGGTGGTTGAGGCAGCACATTAGCGACATTTAAGACGTATCTGTTTAGACACGTGAACAGGTGAGGAATAGAGGGATACAGGCAATTGGTCTAGATAGGACAATGTGATTGGCACAGGCTTGGAGGGCCAAAGGGCCTGTTCCTGTGCTGTACTGTTCTTTGTTCTTTGTGTTACCAAATCCCCCGACAGAGTGCGCCTCAACCTCACTTCCTCTATTCACTATTCTGCTCTTAAATATTGTTTTCCTTCAAAATCCCTCGCTCTTTCTGTGTGTGTGTGTGTGTGTGTGTGAGAGAATCCAACCAACCGTCCAACGTTCAACCCAAACATGTCACTTTGACTGACAGCAACTTCAGTGAAGAAAAAATCTATAGCTCAATATCTTTCCCTCTAAGCCTGTGACAAATGAAAATCTCCCTGTTTCACACAGTCATTCCAATTGATTGCTAAAAGTGATTCATTATTTTTAAACTTGGGACTGAGACCCCTTTAGAAACAAAATCTGACGGGCATAATTTAAGTAGCCACAACCACCGACCAGTAAACCTGATGGACTCAGTGTCCTGAAGTAAAATCCAATCCATTTTGAGGAGTTCATACTCCCTCCCGCTTGTGTCGACAGTGAAAGACTGTCTCAATCAAACAATCCTTTTCATTTTCTTTTAACTTATTCAGGATTTGGTTTTTATTTCTCTCTCAGCCTCTGCCTGCATCCATGATCGAGGAGCTGGACCATAATCAAGATGGCCTCCAAAATGATTGAATGTATGGATCATATGGAGGCCTGCGCATCACACCCTGACCCTCGAATTATTATTTTGACTTGAACTTTCTGCATGTTACCAGTGATAAAAGGGAGAGATTCGCTGAGGAATGAAATAGACCTGGACTCTAATAATCTCATGCAAAAATGGGAGGCACGGTGGCACAGTGGTTAGCACAGCTGCCTCACAATGCCAGGGACCCGGGTTCGATTCCTGGCCACACTGTCTGCGCAGAGTCTGCAAATTCTTCCCGTGTCTGCATGGGTTTCCTCTGGGTGCTCCGGTTTCCTCCCACAGTCTGAAAGACGTGCTGGTTAGATGCATTGCGTCATGCTAAATTCTCCTTCAGTATACCCAGAGAAGTACCAGAGTGTTGGCGACTGGGGGATTTTCACAGTAACTTCATTGTAATGTTAATGTAAGCCCACTTGTGATATTAATAAATCAACTTTAAACAAACAATCGAAGAAAATCTGAAAATGCTGGAAATCTGAACTGTCAGCAGAGAATGCTGGACATATGCAGTCAATCTGTCAGCATCTTCTCAGGTGATCAGTAGAAACATTTTCCTTTTATAATTGCTGACGGACCGGTTGTCTATTTCGAGAATTTTTGTTTCCATTGGTATTAACTGGGGCCTCTCAGAGCAAGGAGAAGAGCTTTTGCAACATATTCAATGAATGTGTTGCCATGGGAAAAAAGGCAGGATGGACAATTTGTGAGTCACTTTGGCTTAGTGGGAAGTCATGTTTAAACATTTCAAATGCAATTTCAAGCTGCCATGAAACAGTTTTATCAGAGATAAGATGAACGCAGTAGGGGAAGTGGTCTGGTTGCCAATTCACTCTCTAAATTAAGTTGGGTTTGTTTTGCTTTTATGATGGAGGGGCTGGTCTAGTGGTATTATCGCTCGACTATTAATCCAGAAACTCACCTAATGTTCTGGGGTCCTGGGTTTGAATCCCACCACAGCAGATGGTGGAATTTGAATTTTTTTTAAAAAATTGTAATTAAGAATCTCTTGATGATCATAAAACCATTGCCGATTGTTGGAAAAACCCATCTGGTTCACTTGTGTCCTTTAGGGAAGGAAATCTGCCAACCTTACCCGGTCTGGCCTACATAAGACTTCAGAGCCACAGCAACGTGGTTGACTCTCAACTGCCCTTGGGTAATGAGGGCTGGGTAATAAATGCTGGCCAGCCAGTGACACCCATGTCCTACGAATGAATAAAAAAAAACATTGCTGCAAACTAGCTTTATTACTAAAACAGTTTCAGATCATGAACACACAACTGCAAAGCATCTTCAGCCTTGTTCGCCCTTTTCTGATACGTGCTTTCTGATCTTTGATCCCCAGGTCAGGTGACTCCATGAAGTGTGAGTATTGTATCTAACACTGAAGTCCACTACCACAATCACCCTATTATCATGACAGCGATGATGAAATCTTTTATTTTTTAAAGAGAATGTTTTTCCCCATTTTAAATGTTTAACTAATGTCAGTCAGGTTTCCCTGGTCTTGGGAAAGCCAATAGGTAAAGGAGGCAAGAAGCTTTGAACCAATGAGGTAAAGGCCATTAAAACATGGTCGCCTAGGATAGCCTCATATGCCCTGGAGTTAAAGCTCCAAAAAATTAAACCCCCCCGATATTTGAGGAAACCCATACTTGGCTTCCTGAGGATTTAAGTAGCAGAATAGATAAGGGGGATCCAATAGATGTGGTATATTTAGATTTTCAGAAAGCTTTTGATGAGGTCCCACACAAGAGGTAAATAAACAAAGTTAGAGCACATGGGATTGGGGGTAATGTACTGGCATGGATTAAGAACTGGTTAAGGGACAGAAAACAATGATCAGGAATAAATGGATTATTTTCTGGTTGGCAGGCTGTGACTAGTGGGGCACTGCAAGGATCAGTGCTTGGGCCCCAATATTCACAACCTGTACCAACGATTTGGATATGGGGATCAAATGCAATACTTCCAAGTTTGCAGATGAGACAAAACTAAATGGAAATATGAGTTGTGAAGAAGATTCAAACATGCCTCAAGGGGATTTAGAGAGGCTGAGCAAGTGGGTAAAGGATTGGCAGATAGAATGCAATGTGGAGAAATGTGACGTTATCCACTTTGATAGGAAAAACAGAAATACAGAGTACTTCTTAAATGGTGAGAGGCTGGGAAGTGATGAAATTCAAAAGGACTTGGGTGTCCTTGTACATGAGTCACTGAAAGTTAGTACAGCTACAGCAAGTAATTAAGAAGGCGAATGATATGTTGGCCTTCATTACAAGAAGATTTGAGCATACGAGTAGAGCATTGGTGAATACTGTGTACGGATTTGGTCTCCTTACCTAAGGAAAAATATACTTGCCAAAGAGAAGGTGTAGTGAATGTTCACTTTAAATCAATTCCTGGGATGGAGGGATTGTCCTATGAGGAAAGTTTAAATAGGCTGGATCTTTATTCTCTGGAGTTTAGAAGAATGAGAGACAATCTCATTCAAACATACAAAATTTTTAGAATCCCTACAGTGCAGAAGGAGGCCATTCGGCCCATCGAGTCTGCACCAACCACAATCCCCCCCAGGCCCTATGCCCATCACCCCACATATTCACCCCATTAATCCCTCTAACCCACGCACCCCAGGAGACGAAGGGGCAATTCACAATGGCCAATCAACCTATCCTGCACATCTTTGGAGTGTGGGAGGAAACTGGAGCACCTGAAGGAAACCCACGCGGACACGGGAAGAATGTGCAAACTACACACAGACATTGACCCAATCGAACCTGGGTCCCTGGAGTTGTGATCAACAGTGCTAACCACCGTGCTGTTTTACAGGGCTCGACAAGGTAGATGCAGGAAAGATGTATCCGTAGGCTAGGGGCAGGGTTCTAGAACCAGTGAACATGATTCAAAACAAATGGCAGGCAATGAGGTGAGGAGGAATTTCTTCACTCAGAGGGTGGTGAATCTTACTATTCTCTGCGCCAGAGAGCTTTGGCAGTTCGGTCGCTGAATATGTTTTTAAGATTGGGATCAACGCATTTGTCCACATTTGAAACATCAAGGGATACAGGGATAGTGCAGGAAAATGGTGTTGAAATGGCAGATCAGCCATGATCTCATTGAGTGGTGGAGCGGGTTCGATGGCCTACTCCTGCCCCTACATCTTATGTTCTTATGAAGCCAATTTACATACACCACAAAATGATCAAATGACAAATCAATTTTCATTGACGTTGTTTGAGAGGGAAATTTAGCCAGGAGAAGGTCAGGGTTTTCTTCTCTGCTTTGCATCATGTCTTGGACATCTTTCACACCCACATGAGCAGACACATGGGGTTCCAGTTTATATGTCATCCACAGTAATGCTAAATTCAATAATAAACCACACACCTCTCATTGCACTGAAGGTCCTGCCTAGATTATGTGCTCAACGTCGTAAGAGGGCTTGCTTGCAAAAGACAGGCTGACACAAACTCTGATGGACAACTGGCTGAATTCTATGTGGTAACATTTTGTGCTTCAGACGCTGTAGTTTCCAACAACAATGTTCAGTTCAGACACATCAAATAAAGACTTTAAAAAATCTACTTTGACTGACCAGTTCGACCCTGAATGAAACTATGGATAGAATCAGATGTGTGTCCGACAATTAGCTGGGAACAATGGCTATCCTTTGAACATTTATTTTCTCAAAACAAGCACACATATGAAACAGTTATGACTGAAAGCCCCCTCCCCACCCACCCCGCCACCACCCCCGCTCACCCCCAGCCCCAACTGCTCAAGGTCACTTTTTTCACGTATAAACATGTGCGGCACATTTTGAGAGAACTATTCTGAGTCGGGAATCAGCTGCCCTGTTCATGACATACTTGGCTTTTGAAGTGTTGTCACAGCTGGAGAACATTTTGAGCGATATGCAAAAACGGCCGAGGAGTCAAAGCGAAGAGGAAAACAAGTTTAATTAGAGAGAATGTCGATTGCATTATTATTGGGCAGATCCTGAAAAATAAGGAAGCTTTTTGCGGCAAAGTTAACAATAAGGTGCTATTGGGAACCAGAAACGTGGAGGTTCATGCTTTAAAAATGTTGCTTCAATATTTACCGATTCAATATTAAAGCTTCTTAACCCCCAATTTGCCACCAAGCTCAATGAAATTCCATTGTCACTATGGAAACCATTTAAAAAATGTTTTCACTCATGCACTTTAACATGGGAACACATACTTTGCAGCAAAAGAATTGCTCTTATGTTAGAGGCGACTTTATAACGGCAACTTCTCGAATAAACCGCACAATAAATAAAAATTTGTAAGCGCTTTTGCTCCCGTTTCCACTTTATTCTCATAATATGCAATATATTTTTACTTAAATTTTTTTCCCTGGTTCTCCTCGTCCTTGGAGGAGAAAATTAATTTTGTCGTATTTCCTCAGACAAAGTGATTAATGAGATAACCTTCCAGGAAGATGATTATGGCGGCCAATCATAACAGTCCCAGGACAGTGCTCCAGGAGTTCCTCAGGGCACGACCCATGGCCTCAGCATCTTCAGCTGTCTCTTTCCTTCGTCATGAGGCCAGATGTGTTCACTTCCATTTGCAACTCAGCTAATGAGGAAGCAGCCCGTGGCCAGAACCTGGACAAAGTGTAGCCTCTTAACAAATGGGAGGTAACTTTCTTGGTATATAAGTACCTTTGTCAATAAAACAAAGACTCAATCACCTTCCAAGAGACATCATATCAGCATTGCCAGTACAGGAGATAAACTTCCGCAATGCACTGCTTTCTTCATAACATCTTAACACCCATCATTTATAAAGCTGAAGGTGGAAATGGAATCCTCACTATTCACTTGGATGAGTGAAGCTATAGTAATGCCCAGCCAGATTGATGCCATTCAGGACAAAGGTGATTGAGTCTTTCTTCTTTTGGAGATAGGGAGAGCACTGGGAACTGCTTTGAGGTGAGATTTCCAAACCATTCCAGGACTGACCGGCAGTTCTGTCACTGCAGCACCAGAAGCCAAGAGTCCTGGTAAGAGTCCTGGAATTATCTGAGCTCCTTGGCTGGGATCAAAGGCAGTCCTACCCAACCAAGGAGCTCAGATAATTCCAGAATCGGGGTCTTGGCCACGGCGGTGAGGTGTTGTTGGGGAACAGGTACAAGAGACCAGGGGGTAGGGTCAAAGGGGGGATGATCTTGTGGAGGGGTGTATCCAATGAGCCCAGGGAGTGAGCAAAGGAGGTGTCCTGCCTTTGCCCAACACCAACCTGTGCGACCAAACCTGTTGGGATTCTTGCCTGTTGCGGGCATCTACCCGCTGTGGATAAAATACAAGCAGTGGTGGGAAGAGGCCCTTAAGTGGCCAATCTTTGGTCATTTAAGAGCTTCAATAGGCCTTGACAAAGGGTCATCTGGACTCGAAACGTCAGTTTTTCTTTCCTCACAGATGCTGCCAGATCTGCTGAGATTTTCCAGCATTTTCTCTTTTGGTTTCAGATTCCAGCATCCGCAATCATTTGCTTTTATTTTGGCCCAAGGGTGAATGGGCCACCCGACACAACTCCCAAAAATCATAAAATTTCAGGTAGTTTAGGGGTGGCTGGGTGGATCTGGGAAGGCCACCTGCTGAATTTTATGAATCCCTCCCCAGCCTTCAAACCCACTGGCGGGAGAGTTAAAAAGCCAGCCCTATTTGCAGGTCTGAATAGAATTTCTTATGGTCAGGGGTATGCAAGAGAAAGCAAGGGTGGGCTTTTTCTCTCCAATTACCCAGATTCTCTGTGCTTCCTTCATTTATCATCACCCTTCTGGTCAACCTACTCTAACAAAAATATGTTTAAAGTTTATTTATTAGTGTCACAAGTAGGCTTACATTAACTCTGCAATGAAGTTACTGTGACAATCCCCTAGTCGCCACACTCTGGTGCCTGTTTGAGTACACTGAGAGAGAATTTAGCATGGCCAATGCACCTAACCAGCACATCTTTTGGACTGTGGATGGAACCCAGAGCACCCGGAGGAAACCCCCGCAGAAACAGGGAGAATGTGCAGACTCCACAGAGACAGTGACCCAAGCCGGGAATCGACCCCGGGCCCCTGGCACTGTGAGGCAGCATTGCTAACCACTATGCCACCGTGCTGCCCTATCCTCAGTTTCCTACCCTAAATTTCATTTCACTGAATAAAACCCTTTGTGCTTCTAGAAGTTTCCTTTATTTGACGAAAGTGCATTTCATTACTAAATGGGTGTGCTGTCATTCTTTCTCCCAGGATTTTAGGTAAGCCTACAGAAGCTCATATTTTGTATCGGCCTTGCTGTTGGATTGTCAAGGGATCACGCAAATTGATCCACTTTCTATACCAATGCAATGCAATCCTCAATGGCCAAGATATCATTCATCAGAATGATATTTAAGAACAAGAACTAAGAACAAAGAAAAGTGTAGCACAGGAACAGGTCCTTTGGCCCTCCAAGCCCGTGCCGATCATAATGCCCTAACTAAATAAATCCTCCTACCCTTACTCGGTCTGTATCCCTCTATTCCTCCCTGTTCATTTACCCATCCAGATGCCTCTTAAATGCTGCTAATGTGCCAGGCACCCACCACTTAGGGTGGCACGGTGTCACAGTGGTTAGCACTGTTGCCTCAAAGCACCAGGAACCCGAGTTCAATTCCCGGCTGGGGTCACTGTCTATGGGGAGTCTGCGTGGGTTTCCTCCAGGTGCTCCGGTTTCCTCCCACATTCTGAAAGATGTGCTGGTTAGGTGCATTGACCCGAACAGGCGCCGAACTGTGGCGACTAGGGAAATTTCACAGTAACTTCATTGCAGTGTTAATGTAAGCCTTACTTGTGACTAATAAATAAACTTTACTTTAAAACAGTCCAAAAGGCGTGCTGGTTAGGTGCATTGACCATGCTAAATTCTCCCTCAGTATACCCAAACAGGCACCGGAGTGTGGCAACTGGGGGATTTTCACAGTAACTTCATTGCAGTGTTAATGTAAGCCTTACTTGTGACAATAACAAATAAACTCGAACAAAAACTAAACTCTCTGCATGAAAAGCTTCTCCCGCACATCTCCCTTAGACTTTCCCCCTCTCACCTTGAACCTTTGGGGAGAGTCTTTGCGACAGGTAGCCTTGGGAGCCATAAAAAACATTATAGTTGACTTTGCAGTTCTCTTGTATCTCTGTCATGTCAGAAAAGCAGATCACGATGTTATGGAATTCACCAGTGCTTCAGCACTCCGACTCCATTGCAAAAATAACACACTTCAAAGCTTCAATAGTGGTCCCAATGTCTGCTAGCTTGCCCGGATGTATAATTACAGAATAATTTCTGCCACGTTGAAACAAGTACATTTAATTTTCATGTAATCATGGCATTTAAAGGATTTATTTAGTGTAAGTTTAAGAAATCCTCATTTTTTTCTCAGGGATCCCCTGATCCAAACAATCTCACCACTCCTTGATACTGTCTCTGAGTCAGCTGAAGTGCCATTTATTTGCAAAAAAAAAAATGGTTATCGGTTTTATTACCTTGATGAAGCAGTGAAGATCTGTAGTGTCACTGGATTCCAAGAGATTACGTTAAAAGGTATGCTTTTTTGTTTCAAATATTTGTTGGATCCCACCATTAGCATCTCGATAGATACTTTAAGGAAGAAATTTACAGGCAGAAAGATCAGTAATCAGGGACAGTTTACGTTAATTAACAAAGAGACAAGTGGGGAGATGAGGGGCGGAATTTTCCCGTCCCGCCTGCCACGGGAATCAAAGTGGGCGGGACACAGACCATGCAAAGGTCTGTTGGCCTTGGGCATGATTTTCAGGTCTTGGGGCGAGTGCAGCTGGAAAATCCCACCTGAGGAATTTCTTTTACAGTAGTGAGTTATTATAATTTGGAATGTGATGGAGGAAAGAGTGGTGGAAATAGGTTCAATAGTAAATTTCAAAGAGAGTTGCATGAATACTTGAAAGAGAGAAAAAAATGATGAGGGGCACAAACTTACCGGCTGTTCACGCCACACTCCCGCTGCAGCGAAGTTGGAGAAATTGGCAGCTAACCAAATTTCTGTTGACTACAGCAGGATGGGAAAATCCCGTTGGTGCGAACGGTGGTGAGATTCTGGACGAGAGATCTGGGGTAAGAACAGGGTCAGGGCTGAAATTGGATAAGTCTTTTAAAGAGGTGGCACAGCTAAGATGGACTGAATGGCCTCCTTCAGTGCTGAATGATTCTTTGAAACATATCCCACAATGGAGAATATCACATTTAGCATAAGTGCCACATATACCATCATCTGTGATGGGGCGCCAATCCCAGAATGAGGGCCAGTCCTTCAACAATAACGGTTCAGCCACTAAATGCATGGCATGGTGTCTAGTGATTAGGGTCCAGCACAGTTCCTGGTCTGTGTTGTGAGACTTCTTACTGTGCTGAGGCTTATAAACAGATTTCATAGAATCGCTACAGTGCAGAAGAGGCCACTGGGCCCATCGAGTCTGCACCGACCCTCTGACAGAGTATCTTCCCCAGACACGCTCCCCCCCACACTATCCCTACAGCCCCACACTTGTGTCATGGCTAATCCTACTTATTTACACATCTTGGGACACTGAGGGACAATTTAGCATGGCCAGTCCACCTAACCTGAACATCTTTGGACTGTGGAAGGAAACCAGAGCACCCGGCGGAAACCCATGCAGTCAGACACGGGCAGAAAGTGCAAACTCCACGCAGTCACCCAAGGCTGGAATTGAGCCCGGGTCCCCAGTGCTGTGAGGCTGCATTGCTAACTATCATGCTGCCCTTTTCAGCCAGGCTGGCAATACTGAGGGATCCGGCTAAAAAGGTTATCATTGGTTGATGATCCCCATTTGAAGGATGAGCGAGAACTAGGTACAGATGCAGTAAGGAGCTGTTGTCAACACTGCAAAACCCCACTAGCATGAGTAATGGCTTTCAGTAACAAGCATCTCAGGAAGAAAACAACCTCAAACCCTATAGTTGTATTATAGTTGCTGTATGACATGTATTTTCAGGTGGTTGCTGAGGATGTAACATCAATAACCGGCTTTAATATGGAGCAGCTGCATGAAACAATGTGCAATCATGAATCAATGGGAAATAGGTGTTTTCTGGTCATAATGTGCTTATCAACTGCTTGGTTCTAAAATAAGTTCAGAGTCACATTGGAAATTAAAGCAAGCGGACAATGGGAGCAGAACGTTGAAGGTCACAAACCATCTGAAAATAGTCATGAATCTATAATGTGGCTCCAATTGAGATTGCCGCTGTATACACCTCCACGATGTGCAAAGGACTGCAAGGCTGGAATTTTACGGCCATTCATATCAGCGGGATTCTCTGGTCCAGCTGCAGTGAACAGAGATTTGGCTGAGCACCAAATTCTCCGCCCTCACTTGCTGCGGCAACGGGGCGTGAATGACCAGAAAATTCCACCCTAAATGTAAAATAATGGGCGCAATTTTCCAAAAAGTGTCAGGCCCTGACTGAAAACTGGCATGTTTCTCTTCAGAAACACAGCCAGGTTTTCACACCAGATCCTCTGACACTTAGTCAAAAAAAAAATCAGGGGCATGTTTTGCGGCATCATTCTGGAGGGGCAGGGTCTAATAGAGCTGGCAAGGCTGGCTCCACAGAGATAGGGAACCCCAATCTCAAAATAAAGACAAAGGGCCCCCCTCCCCACATATCTGGTCCCCGGCAGACAATAGGAACACCCAAAACCTCGAATGTAGAGGGACAACCAAGCCCACACCACGCAATAATTGGGGCACCCCCCCCACCCAGACATCAGGGTGACCTGACACACCCCTCCGCAGGCATTGGGGGTACCCCCCCCAACAGTCTCTGTGCCCACCCCCCATTGAACATAAGGGCCCCCCCCCCACACATAATGGGAATGCCCCAAATGGGGCTATCCAGATGCCCCAACTCAGGCAGTGCCAACCCTGCGGTGTCAGGTTGGAAGTGCCAGGGGGCAGTGCCATGTCCCTCACCACCCAGGGGCTATACTCACCTCTGCACCCTGGCTTGGCCATCATGATTGGTTTTCATTTTTGATGGCTGTTGGGGGTTTTTTGTTTCTCATTTTCATTTTTGGGTTTTCACTTTCAGGGCTCATGGTGCACCCCTGCCATGGGTTTCACGGTGGTGAGGGGTGCATTCATCAAATGAACCAGAATAGACTGCCACCAGCTAATGGTGGGCTGCCTCCCACTGCCACAAAACACGCAGAGGGCTATGTGATAAATCCCTCCTGGGGTTTCTTTGTGGACCCCTGGAGATGGGAGAAAGGATTGCAAAACTCAATGGGCATTTTAAATGATTCATATGGGTTACAGAATCAAAGAGTAGCGTTGAAGGTAAAATTATGTATTTATATTTCTGTTTGCAAACACCCCAAAACATACCACATTGTCATGGAGATGGGCTGTGTGGGTGGAAGGTTATTTTGTTTAAGTTATCTGGATGTTCACTGAAAAAGCTGGCAATTGCAGCTTTGCAGTTTTGTGGACTACAATCATTGGTCTGAGATTCAAGATTGAGATTACACATTCAAGGTTGTTGTAAAGTTTGAGGAAATTATTTTTTGGGAGGAAGTAAAAAGTAAAACCAAGTTAATAATATACATAATTGTAAACTATAATGTTAAATTAATTGTGCTTACTTTATTTATTTATTTTTATATACCAAAGAGTTTGTTTTTTTGTTTACAACACGTAATCTAGTGACATAGTTCTGTCGATTATTTGTTGGGTGTTTAGATTTCTTCTTTAAAAGTGAACAGTCCCCAACAGGATCATAACACAGACCAACAAGCAAGCTCCACGCTCATGACGGCCTGAGTTTCATGACTAAACACTTATTACCCACCTCACCGCATTCACCACCATCCAATCCCCCAGGACGGGAGCAGAGGAAATCAGAGAAAAATCCAGGGTCAAAAATGGAAACAAAAAAAATTGAAAATTCCTCTTCAGGTGATCAAAACTATTCAGCAAATCACATCATAGGACCTTAAAGGGGCATGTTGCTTGAAAAAGACAGACATCTGACCACCCATCAGTGTACTTGGATGTGATTGTACACATTGGGGGAAATGATGTAGGTAGGAAGAGCAGGGGGGTCATACGAGAGAAATTCAGGGAGTTGGGTGCTAGGCTAAAAAGTAAGACCTCCAGTGTAGCAATCTCTGGACTGCTCCCGGTGCCTAGTGCAAGTGAGGCTCGGAACAGGGAGATTCTACAGTTGAACGCGTGGCTAAAGGACTGGTACAAGAGGGAGGGTTTTAAATTCATAGATAACTGGGAAATCTTCAAGTCAGGATGGCAACTGTACAGAAAGGATGGGTTACACCTTAACTGGAAGGGAGCAAATATCCTGGCTGGGAGTTTTGCTCGAGTGTTTCGGCAGGATTTAAACTAGTGTGGCAGGGGGGTGGGGAACAAAACAGGAGGTCAGTAAATACTGAGGCTGGGGTCGAGCTGGGGGCCAGGGCAAGGCTAGCTAAGAAGAGGAGCACTCTGGAGGAGGAGGACCTGACTGGGCCTGGAGGTCTGGAGTGCATCTGCTTCAATGCGAGGAGTGTAACGGGTAAAACAGACGAACTTAGGGCCTTAATGCTTGTGCGGAATTTGGATGTGGTTGCGGTGACGGAAACTTGGTTAAAAGAAGGACAGGACTGGCAGCTGAATATTCCGGGGTATCAGTGTTTTAGGCGAGACAGAGGAGGGGCTAAAAAAGGTGGGGGAGTAGCGATATTAGTTAAGGAGCATATTACCGCGGTGCAGAGGGTAGACAACTTAGAGGGGTCATGTACTGAGTCGCTGTGGGTGGAACTCAGAAACAGGAAGGGTGCAGTCACTATGCTGGGGGTGTACTACAGACCACCCAACAGCCCACGGGAAGTGGAGGAAAGGATATGTCAGGAGATTCTGGATAGGTGCAGAAAACATAGGGTTGTTGTAGTGGGGGACTTTAATTTCCCTGGCACAGACTGGAAAGTGCTTAGAGCTGGGGGACCGGACGGGGAGGAATTTGTAAAATGCGTACTGGAAGGTTCTTTGGAACAGTATGTAGATAGCCCGACTAGAGAGGGGGCTATACTGGACCTAGTTCTGGGAAATGAGCCCGGTCAGGTCGTCAAAGTTTCGGTAGGGGAACATGTGGCAAATAGTGACCACAACTCTGTTAACTTTAGGATAGTAATGGACAAGGATGAGTGCTGTCCTACGGGCAGGGTGCTAAATTGGGGGAAGGCTGACTATAGCCGGATTAGACAGGAATTGGTGGATGTTGATTGGGAGAGGATGTTCGAGGGTAAGTCCGCGTCTGGCATGTGGGAGTCTTTTAAGGACCTATTGATAAGGCTGCAGGATAGGCATGTGCCTGTAAAAAGGAAAGATAGGAAAGGTAGGATTCGAGAGCCGTGGATAACCAGGGAAATTGAGGATCTGATTAAAATGAAAAGGGAGGCGTACGTTAAGTCCAGGCAACTGAAAACAGATGGAGCTCTGGAGGAATACAGAGAGAGTAGGAAAGATCTCAAACGGGGAGTTAGAAGGGCAAAAAGAGGGCACGAGATGTTCTTGGCAGGCAGGATTAAGGAGAATCCTAAGGCATTCTATTCATACGTTAGGAACAAAAGAGTTGTCAGGGAGAAAATCGGACCTCTCAGGGACAAAGGAGGGGAATTATGCTTAGAACCCAAGGGAATAGGGGAGATCCTAAATGAATACTTTGCATCGGTATTCACGAAGGAGAGGGGCGTGTTAACCGGGAGTGTCTCGGAGGGAGGTGTTGACCCGTTAGAGAAAATCTCCATTACGAGAGAGGAAGTGTTAGGTTTTTTAGGGAACATTAAAACTGACAAAGCCCCAGGGTCTGATGGCATCTATCCTCGACTGCTCAGGGAGACGAGAGGTGAAATTGCTGGGCCTCTGACGGAAATCTTTGTCGCTTCTTTGGACACGGGTGAGGTCCCTGAGGATTGGAGGATAGCGAATGTGGTCCCGTTGTTTAAGAAGGGTAGCAGGGATAACCCAGGAAATTATAGGCCGGTGAGCTTGACGTCCGTGGTAGGGAAGTTGTTGGAGAGGATTCTTAGAGACAGGATGTATGTGCATTTAGAACGGAACAATCTCATTAGTGACAGACAGCATGGTTTTGTAAGAGGGAGGTCGTGCCTTACAAATTTGGTGGAGTTTTTTGAGGAAGTGACAAAAACGGTTGATGAAGGAAGGGCCGTGGATGTCGTCTATATGGATTTCAGCAAGGCATTTGACAAAGTCCCACATGGCAGGTTGGTTAAGAAGGTTAAGGCTCATGGGATACAAGGAGAAGTGGCTCGATGGGTGGAGAACTGGCTTGGCCATAGGAGACAGAGGGTAGTGGTCAAAGGGTCTTTTTCCGGCTGGAGGTCTGTGACCAGTGGTGTTCCGCAGGGCTCTGTACTGGGACCTCTGCTGTTTGTGATATATATAAATGATTTGGAAGAAGGTGTAACTGGTGTAATCAGCAAGTTTGCGGATGACACGAAGATGGCTGGAATTGCGGATAGTGAAGAGCATTGTCGGGCAATACAGCAGGATATAGATAGGCTGGAAAATTGGGCGGAGAGGTGGCAGATGGAATTTAATCCGGATAAATGCGAAGTGATGCATTTTGGAAGAAATAATGTAGGGAGGAGTTATACAATAAATGGCAGAGTCATCAGGAGTATAGAAACACAGAGGTACCTAGGTGTGCAAGTCCACAAATCCTTGAAGGTGGCAACACAGGTGGAGAAGGTGGTGAAGAAGGCATATGGTATGCTTGCCTTTATAGGACGGGGTATAGAGTATAAAAGCTGGAGTCTGATGATGCAGCTGTATAGAACGCTGGTTAGGCCGCATTTGGAGTACTGCGTCCAGTTCTGGTCGCCGCACTACCAGAAGGACGTGGAGGCATTGGAGAGAGTGCAGAGAAGGTTTACCAGGATGTTGCCTGGTATGGAGGGTCTTAGCTATGAGGAGAGATTGGGTAGACTGGGGTTGTTCTCCTTGGAAAGACGGAGAATGAGGGGAGATCTAATAGAGGTATACAAGATTATGAAGGGTATAGATAGGGTGAACAGTGGGAAGCTTTTTCCCAGGTCGGAGGTGACGATCACGAGGGGTCACGGGCTCAAGCTGAGAGGGGCGAAGTATAACTCAGACATCAGAGGGACGTTTTTTACACAGAGGGTGGTGGGGGCCTGGAATGCGCTGCCAAGTAGGGTGGTGGAGGCAGGCACGCTGACATCGTTTAAGACTTACCTGGATAGTCACATGAGCAGCCTGGGAATGGAGGGATACAAACGATTGGTCTAGTTGGACCAAGGAGCGGCACAGGCTTGGAGGGCCGAAGGGCCTGTTTCCTGTGCTGTACTGTTCTTTGTTCTTTGTTCTTTGTACATACAACACCTTAATAGAATGATTCTCCTGAATAAGGTCTATATAACTTATAAACATTCTTAGTCAAGTGACACCTGAAGAATCATCCAAAATGATCATAACCAACAAAATGACGATGTGTGGTTGCTGTTTAAGAGATAGTGGGTAAATAGAGTTCAAACGCATCGGGTGGCATGATGGCACAGTGGTTAGCACTGCTGCCTCACAGCACCAGGTTCAATTCCCAGCTTGGGTCACTGTCTGTGCAGAGTCTGTATGTTCTCGCTGTGTCTGTGTGGATTTCCTCCGGGTGCCCCGGTTTCCTTCCCACTGTCCAAAAGGCGTGCTGGTTAGGTGCATTGGCCATGCTAAATTTTCCCTCAGTGTGCCTGAACAGGTGCCAGAGTGTGGCGACTAGGGGATTTTCACAGTAACTTAATTGCAGAGTTGATGTAAGCCTGTTTGTGACACTAATAACTTTAAACTTAAAAACAGAAAGTATAACCTAAAGTTTGTTGAACGGATATTCTTGTGCCAAGATTAATCATTTTATCCTTGTTTTTCCTCAAAACTATTACCTTTCAATGGCACATTGTAAACTGACTATTATTATCAGACGTGCTTTTTGGAAACCTTCAAGTCTTCTGGCATTATTTAAAACTAGCTTGAATTTTGTCCAAAACAATCTTTATAAATGTCAGAAATCATCAGACTATCTCCACTGTTATTATGCCCCATCATCTAAGTTTGAGCGGGTTCAACATCATACCGATCATCTGACCTTTTGGGGAAGTGATGGCCTGTTGGTATTATCATTAGGCCGTTAATCCGGAAACTCAACTAATGTTCTGGGGACCTGGGTTTGAATCCCGGCATGGCAGGTGGCGGAATTTGAATTCAATAAAATGTATCTGGAATTAAGAACCTACTGATGACCATGAAACCATTGCTGATTGTCGGAAAACCCCATGTGGTTCACTAATGTCTTTTAGGGAAGGAAATCTGATGTCCCTACCTGGTGTGGCCTACATGTGACTCCAGATCCACAGCAATGTGGGTGACTCTCAACTGCCCTCCAAGGGCAACTAGGGATGGGCAATAAAAGCTGGCCAGCCAGCGACACCCATGTCCCACAGTTGAATAAAAAAACTACAGCGAAATGGTGGGACATGTGCAGCTTTTAAAATATTCAATGGATCCAGAGTAGTTCTTGCATCAGCACAGGCAGTAATATTGTAAAATCAATAGCACCAAGTGAAAAAACGGTAACCTCTGCTCTTCATATATCAAACTCAATAGATATGGGTTTAGAAAGTAAAGAAAGGTTAAATCTACTTTAATAAACTGGGACCCTAAGAAAATCATTGCTGCTGCACAGACTGATTCTATGGGAATTTATTTGCCATATTTCACAGGAGTGTGGCTGCATTGGAAGTGCTGGATTCAAATGAATGATGGAGAGGCGCTTCCGGTACAAGGTACCTAGAAAGCAATAGATCCAATTTATTTTCCTCGCACCAAGAGGTAAGTCCAGCAGTAGCTACATTTCATGCGATACTTGGAGCTCTCAGAGCCAGTGTAAGGGATGTGTAATACTTACCTTTAAGAACCAGTCTGAAAGCAGACCAGCTAAAAAGTCATTAAAAATGGAAAGAGTCCCATTCACATCCTTCCCATCATTTTTGTTGACCTAGAATCATAGAATCCTGAAAGTGCAGAAGAGATTATTTGGCCCATCGAGCCTGCAGCAACAATGATCCCGCCTACCCCTTTAACCCCACGTCTCTACCCTTCTATCCCCCCTGACACTAAGGGGCAATTTAGCACGGCCAGTCCACCTAACCCTCACATCTACCTACCTCGCATTAAGTTGATCTTTCTCTACACCTAGCTATGACTGTAACACTACATTCTGCACTCTCTCCTTCCTTCTCTATGAATGGTGTGCTTTGTCTGTATAGCGCATAAGAAACAATACTTTTCACTGTATACTAATACATGTGACAATAATAATTCAAGTCTTTGGAGTGTGGGAGGAAACCCGAACACTTGGAGAGAACCCACGCAGACACGGGGAGAATGTGCACACTCCACACAATGACCCGAGGCCGGAATCGAACCTGGGTCCCTCGCGCCGTGAGGCAGCAGTGCTAACCACAGAGTCATTGTGCCGCTCTTTGTTAGATGTTCTGCTTTGACACTGGTTCTTAGAGCTATTTTAGTGAAACCAAACACTGCCATGTCGGATAAATGCTGGCAAGGACTGCTGGACCCAGTGACCAATTCCCATGTTGGAACTTCCATGTGCTTTTGAGTATTTGTTGGAATTAATGAAAAATTATGCTTTATTTTCCTCTTTGAGAACATTATGTTGCTACACGTACAAAGAACCCATTTTAGGCGCAGCACAGATATTGGCTGAATTCTCCAGCCATCCTGCCCTTACCCACTGTCACTGCAAGCCAGGATGCAGAATTTGGAGCTCAGCCGAATCTCCATTCATAGCAGCGGGACCGGAAAATCCTGTTGGTGTGTATGGCTGGGGAATCCCGCCCATTATCTTTGATATTATATAAGTTAAATAAGAATGAAAAGCAACTGTGTGAAGACTGCTGTAAGTTTATTGAGACTGGTCCCGCCTGCCGCAGGAATCGTCACAGGTGGGACAGAAAATTTGATGGACCATTCAAAGACCCGTTGACCTCGGGCGGGAATTTCCGGACTTGGGCTGGGCGCGACTGGAAAATCCCACCCTTTTGGGTCCAATGGTTTCTTGGGCTGAGATACAGAGGCTGCCTTCAGGAAGCTGGTGGCCTACTCACATGGCAAGGTGTTGTTGGCAAAATGCCAGTGGTCCTGCTCAGTGACCCCTAACTGGGGCTTTCATTATGCAAATTGGCCAACCAGCACTTTGACCTGCCTTCTGCCCGCCTCTAGGAAGCTCCCCGCTATTTCCTTGGCTCCTGCCTCTGTTGCCACGACACAGGGGATAAGTAAATTCAGCCCTGCTTGTTAGAAGGAAGAGATGAGCAATTTGAAGGTAGAAACAGACAAAGTAGTGCCTGCTGAAATCAATCGGAAATAACTAAAAAACAAATTGCTGACCCTATAGTTTTGTCTTAGATTTCTGCATCAGCCCTGCTTCCAGACTGCTGCTGGTGTGAGCTCTGTTTGGCATTCCATCTCCTTCATTAGCCACTCTCTTTATCAACTGAATGACACCGTGCCAATTGAAAGTGGTAATCGATGTAAAAGTTGGCAAAAAGAAAAGCTGTCTGATCTGTGCGCAAAATAACAAACCTACATGGCAGTTATTGCTGTAGCACTTAATCTTTGTCAGACACTTCAGCTCCTCTGTGACTGCTCCCTCTGCACTGTGCATGTATCACAAGCTCGGCAATGATCAGAGTAGAAGTTTAGCAGACCATCAGCAATGTGTTATTCTTGCTACTCTGTTAACTTGCTCTGAGCAACATCTGGAATGGTTCAGGAATGTTCCAGTGGCAAAGACAACTTTATGGAACATCCACTCTCACCGACACAAAATTTAAAACAAAAGAATCTCTGCCCCGAAAGTCCTGATACAGTTGCAGTCACGAGCTGTGCATTATTTCTGATGAAGTGCTCCAAACTCCACTCTTTAAGCTAAGTAAGAAGAATTGGGAGTACCTGCTTCATATCGTGCAGAACGGTTAATGGTGCTACTGACTGAAAGGTGTGAGATTCCTCCTGTAATGAAAAGCAGAAGACTGGCAGCTCCCCCCCCTCTCCTACCACCCCCCATCTCCCCATAATTAATGACCTGTGAACAAAATTGAGAAAGTATGTCGCTTTGAAATGTGTAATTTCCAAAGATGTAACTTCACTGGCAAAGGTATAAATTAGGGAGGGATGCAGCCGACCATTCTGCTGTTTATTGTTAAAATTAGAATCTCAGCTTTAGATGTCGCGTGAGTAAGAATGAACAACTATGTCCAAGTGAGTTCTCATTGGATCCCTGCAGTGCAGAAGGAGGCCATTTGGCCCATCGAGTCTGCACCAACCACAAACCCACTCAGGCCCTATCCCCGTAACCCCACATATTTAGCCTTCTAATCCTCTAACGTTAAGGGGCAATTTGGCAAAGCCAATCCACCTAACTTGCACATCTTTGGACTATGGGAGGAAACCAAAGCACCCGGAGGGAACCCACGCAGACAGGGGGAGAATGTGCAAACTCCACACAAACAGTGACCCGAGGCTGGAATTGAACCCAGGTTCCTGGCGCTGTGAGGTAGCAGTGCTAACACTGTGCCACCATGCCACCCATCTGTTGTACTTCAAACTTTTACAGTTACTATTCATTGAAAAGATAACATAGTCAAATGTTAAATATGAAGAAAAAGCAACAATCTGAAAACCAATGTAAATTTACTGAGCTAAGGAATACCATTATAATGACCAGATGGATTCTGAGTAACATAAATATACAATTCAATATTCTGTTACTTCGGAAAGCTCGAGGGAATTTGTGCAAAACATCTGGAAGTCTAAGTATGAGAACATTTTCCAGGAGTTGGGAGGAACTTATAAAGCAGCTTTAGACATTAAAAACACATAGCTTCTTGCTTGATCCATCATTAAATTAGAAAAGCAGGTATATAGTTGACTCAAGAAGTGATACGCAAGTTACAGAAAAGGACTACGGTGTCTGGGTGAGGTTATTCATAGAATAGAATCCCTGCAGTGCAGAAGGAGGCCATTCGGCCCATCAGGTCTGCACCGACTCCCTGACAGTATATCACCCAGACTCTCTCACTCACCCTATCTCCGTAATTCCACACATTTCCCATGACTAATCAATCTAGCCGACACATCTTTGGACATTTAAGTGGCAATTTTGCACGACCATCTAACCTACACATCACTGAACACCAAGGGGCAATTTAGCATGGTCATCTAACCTATACATGTTTGGACATTAAGGGACAATTTAGCATTGGCAGCATGGTGGCACAGTGATCAGCACTGCTGCCTCACAGGGCCAGGGAACCGGGTACAATTGGGCCTTGGGTGACTGTCTGTGTGGAGTTTGCACCTTCTCGCCGTGTCTGCGTGGGTTTCCTCTGGGTGCTCCAGTTTCCTTCCACACTCCGAAGATGTGCAGGTTAGGTTGATTGGCCATGCTAAATTGCCCCTTAGTGTTGGGGATTAGCAAGGTAAATACGTGGAGTTACGGGGATGGCGTACGATTGTTGTCGGTGCAGACTGAATGGGCTGAATGGCCTTCTTCTGCACTGCAGGGATTCTACGATTCTAACCTTCACATCTTTCGATGTTATGTAAACAAGCGAAGACCATGGATGTTTAAAGTATATTTATTAGTGTCACAAGTGGGCTTACATTAACACTGCAATGAAGTTACTGTGAAAATCCTCTAGTCGCCACACTCCGGCCCCTGTTCGGGTACACCGAGGGAGAATTCAGCATGGCCAATACACCTAACTAGCACGTCTTTTGGACTGTGGGAGGAAAAGGGAGCACCCGGAGGAAACCCATGCAGACATCGGGAGAACATGCAGACTCCGCACAGACAGTGAACCAAGCCAAGAATTGAACCCCGGTTCCGAACACTGAGAAGCAGCAGTGCTAACCGCTTTCAGGGCAATGAAAAGAACACTCGTGGCAAACAAGACAAAGAAATCCCAAATAGAAGCAAATTAAGATTAAGGAGTAGAAATAAAATGATTAGAAAAGAATTGAAAAAATTCAGTCAGATAAAGAAAATCAAGTGTTTTCAATTGACTGCACTGTACTGTCAGGAGTCCCAATCGCAAGTAGGATAAGATAGAGTTACTATTTTAACCAATTACATCACCCTAATGGAGATCTTTCTGTTGTAATGAATGAGAGCCTTTATCATTACTGACAAAACTGCGTTCAAGGGAACCTACTACTGATATCACAGCACAATCCCAAACCATACTACTGTACCTCTAGTGCAGGAGTTATACTCTCCATTCTTTTAGCTGAATTAATTTGTATTGTCTGTAATGAACCAAGTCCCTGTGATTGTAGATGAAAGAAGAGGACTAATTAAATCAAGCTTAGAAACAATAGAGATAATAGAGATTTCTGGCAACAGTGTAAAATAAGCCATATCGATTCAGTCATTCATTCCACTCCCCTCCTGATTTTCAATTCCACTAACTTCACTGAACACTGGGAGAGATTGTATATCAAGTGCAACCACTCAGTAAATGCAGGGAAATAATTTAACCCCCGCTTAAATGATTGGAAATAAGCATGTGGATTGTGAAGCAGCGAAACTATTTCGCAGCTTTAGCAATCTGATTGCATATTGTAAAATCAATTTGCATGTTACTTGGTTGGCACTACAAGGTTGGCACTGTGCCAACATTGGGGTGCCAACCTGGCAGTGCCAACCAGTGATGGGGGCAGTTAAAGAATCATTGCCAGGGCATTGCCAAGCCATGTCCTCGCCCCCCCCCCCCCCCCAACCCCCCCCACCCCCACCCACCCCCGGTGGCTATATTTACCTTCGCACATTCTTGCCGGCGTGATTCGAGATTTATGGTTCTTTTCGGATTTTGTGCCCCCCCCCACCAGCGATCTGGCTCAAGATCCCACACATAGTCAAAAAGTTCCGCCCTAAAATAAAATGGGCAGGATTTTCTGCCCCCTCCCAACCCTGCCGTGGCATGTATTGTGGAGGGGGAGATGACTCACCATTCGCTGACAAGAACAAAGAACAAAGAACAGTACAGCACAGGAAACAGGCCCTTTCGGCCCTCCAAGCCTGTGCCGCTCCTTGGTCCAACTAGACCAATCGTTTGTATCCCTCCATTCCCAGGCTGCTCATGTGACTATCCAGGTAAGTCTTAAACGATGTCAGCGTGCCTGCCTCCACCACCCTACTTGGCAGCGCATTCCAGGCCCCCACCACCTTCTGTGTAAAAAACGTCCCTCTAATATCTGAGTTATACTTCACCCCTCTCACCTTGAGCCCGTGACCCCTCGTGAACGTCACTTCTGATCTGGGAAAAAGCTTCCCACCGTTCACCCTATCTATCCCCTTCATAATCTTGTACACCTCTATTAGATCTCCCCTCATTCTCCGTCTTTCCAGGGAGAACAACCCCAGTTTACCCAATCTCTCCTCAACAGGATCTTCCAGTCTTGCTGCTGTCAATGTGTTTTTTGTTGCTTGCACCCTCCACCCCGGGGAGACCTGAGGTCGGGTTGGGACTGGAAGATCCCACTGGAAGGAATGGCCAGAAATTCTTAGCCATGATAATATGATAGTGTGATGCCCTTTCTCTTTTTGAAGACATTTCCTGTGGAGGCTCAGAATGTGATCCAGTCACTAAACAATTTACAGAAATGCTTTCTGCCTCTTATCCTCTGACTATTGTAGAAACCTAAATACAACTCGAGTGAATTTTTCCTTGAGACTATTGGGAAATAATTGCCCCTTAGCGACCTGAGATGTGTAGGTTGGATGGATTAGCCAGGGTGAATGTGTGGTGTTACAAGGATAGGTTGCGGCAGAGGGCCTGTTAAAGATACTTTGTCAGAGAGTGGGTGCAAACCCGATGGGACGAATGGCCTCTTCTGCTCTGTAGGGATTCCATGATTCCATAATTCTAAGGTCCATCTACAAGAATCATCCAACATAGAGAAGGATGGGGAATAAGAAGGAGAGAAAAGGCCCAAACATGATTCACCTTACGAAAAGATTGAACATATCACGTGATTTACAGCACAGCCAACATTTCCTCAAAGCAACACAAAGCTTTTAAGTGCAAATCAAAGATTTGTTAACATGCCAAAGCAACTTTGAATTAGCTTCATTCCCTGGCCCCACTCCACCTTTATTACTATTATTAAAGATAATGAGATAATCTGATTAATTATTTAAACCACAATTAAATTTAGTTATTCCATGGCAGGAGAAAGAGAACAAGAACACCAGAGAGTGCAGCCTGCTTTAATTTTGGAGGACGCCGAACCATAATAGGGAATCTCAGTAAAGTTAAATGATAAAATCAGCGGCAAGTTAGGCCAGAGTTGAGAGTCCTTCCAGATATCCGCACCCCGCTACAAAAAGGATATTGGAGTATTAGAGTCTGACCTATTAATCTTTTATTATGTGTCTTGTTGTCAAATGATCCTGTGAGTCACCTTGGTACGTTTCAATGCAATTTAAAGGTGCTATATCAATTTAAGTTGTTGTTGTTGCTGCCATGGCAAAAGTGCAAGATAGGTTCCCAATCGTGAATCCCATTAAAAATCCAGTTTGCCAGTTCTGGAACTCTGCGCATGCGCAGTGGCCCCGATCTGTCAGACTCCTTGTTTGCTGGCCAGCTCGATGACTGGCCAGCCCAGGACCCCCGCAGTTCTGCCCCTCCAGCCCACTCCCCCCTACCCCCACCCCCCACGGCCCGATCGTGGCCCCAACAATTCTCGGGCCAGCCCTGACCCCCCCTCCCCCCAACCCTGGAACACCCCGATGTCCAGCCCATCCCTCCCCAGCAGTGGCGATCCCCCCCACCCCCCTCACCCCGGCAGACCCCTGGGCGACTAGGGGATTTTCACATTAACTTCATTGCAGAGTTAATGGAAGCCTACTTGTGACAATAATAAATACATAAAACATAAACATCATAAAACATAAGCTAGCGCCACAAAGGGAGATTTGAATTCCTCTGGAATGAAGAATCTACTAATGACCATGAAACCATTGTTGATTGTCGTAAAAAGCCATCTGGTTTGCAAATGTCCTTTAGGGAAGGAAATCTGCCGTCCTTACCCAGTCTGATCTACATGTGACTCCAGGCCCACAGCAATCTGGTTGACTCTCAACTGCCCTCTGAAATGGCCAAGTGAAACACTCAGTTCAGGGGCATCAAAGGATTGGCAACAAATGTTGGCCCAGCCAGCCATGCCCATGTCCCATGAATGAATTTTTAAAAAGTCAAATAATCTGGTTGACTCTTATAATGTCCTCAAGGATGGGCAATAACTGCTGGCCCAGGCAGCGACACCCACATCCATGAACAAATAAGAATAAAATGTTTTCTAACATCAATTTACATCTACTTTTCCTGCCATTGACACCGATGTACGGTATATAAACAGAAATAAGCATAGACAATCGAAGCCTAAACTCACAACCCTTAAGTATCAGAGTTAAACCACCTTACTAATATTCATACACTGGCACAGAGTTTCTTGTCCATTATTAGAACAGTGATAGTATGTCTCAGGGCAGCCTGGTTGCTGAGTGCATTGAAGCTCTGTGGTGTAGTGTTTGGATGGAATGTTTTGCACTCAGCTATGGCACTGTCATCTGGTGATAATCTATTCACCACTTAGAACCAAGATGAGATTTCTTCACCCAGAGGGTTGTGAAGTTTTGACAATCTCGACTGCAGAAAATTGTTGATGCTGAGTATATTTAAGCCTGAAATCGACAGATATTTTGGGAAAAAGAAACAAATCAAGGGATATGGGAGTAGGGAAATAATAGAGAAAGGAGTGCTGACACAGCAGATCAGCCATGATATTATTGAACAGCCAAGCAGAAGCCTGGCTCGAGGGGCCATATGGCTACTCCTGCTCCTATTTCTTCAGCTTTTATGAAAGAATATTGAAGGATGTGTTGCCCACACGTTCTCAAGGCCAGTCTTACAGCGTTATCAGCGAAGCTAGCTTAGGTTGACTCTGACCAATCTTAGCTAACAGGAAGGTCACAAATGGAGAAGGGGACAAGCAAACAGCCTTGATTAAAATAAACGCAAAATACTGAGGATACTGGAAATCTGAAATGAAAACAGAAAATGCTGGGTAAACTCACCGGGTCTGGCAGCATCTGAGGAGACACAAAACCGAGTTAATGTTTTGAGTGGAAATGACCCTTTAACCCTTAGAAAGATCATTTAGACCCGAAACATTGGCCGGAATTTTACCGCCCCGCTTGCCACGGAATCAGAGCGGACGAGGGGAGGACAATGGAAATGTCCGTTGATCTCGGGCAGGATTTTATGGATTCGGGATGAGCGAGGCAGGAAAATCCCGCCCGTTAACCGTTTGTCTCTTGGATGCTGCCAGACTCGCTGAGTTTACCCAGCTTTTTCTTTTTTTTCCATCCTTGATCAAAGGCAAGCTATTTGGATTCCATTTAGGTTGGATTAAATTATGGATCACTAAAACTACACGCCACTATTTTTTCAGCGTCAATGTGTAGAAGTTGGATTCAAGACAGCAATAAACATCAGTCTTTTAAAAACCATTTAACTTGAGCTACTTAAATTTAAAGAATCGTATTGACTTCTGCAGTTCACTTCTATCTCTGGAGTCAATCCTTGATAATTCTCTCTCAATTAGTAAGTGCACGAAAACTATTTGGCCCAATTTTATTTATTGTGTTGAAGTAGAAAATTTAGAAGAATAGGCAGCTCGCTGCACAGGCCAAGGGAGATTTGAAAATGACAGAAATATTGTACCCAGAAAGGTATGGCTTACATGGTGCTGGATTGTTGTGTTTCTAATAAGTAACAGTACTTTTTGAAGTTTGCTAAACCACTATCACATTTCTGCCAGCACAATTAATTGAACAGTCATTGACTGAGAGCAGGTGACCTTCCACACATGTGCAACTGACTACAACATATTAGACTTCAATGTATAGGGGCAGGGGCAGCATTTTTCAACTCCCAAAGATCAAAGGTTTAAGCCCAATAAAAGCACAGCTGCGTGGCATAAATTCTTTATTTGCACCAATAAACTGCAAACACTCAAAGTGTGATTTAATTAATTGGTCCACGCTCAAACTTATGTGGCCTTTCTGTTTTATAGAAGGAACTGAGCTAAAAGAGGCTAAGGCTGGATAGTATCAGGGATGCAGAAAAGTACAAGAGAAACTGAGATAAATCGGGAAATAGCAGGTGGCGACCTGCCTTTGTTTCAAATGCCTAAAAATTGGAGGAAAGACGAAGGGTTCCACAAGTTCGAGGAACTGCAAAAGATGAGTTCAAGTAGGAAGTTGTTTGATGATTTTAGAGTTCATCACAACAAAGATAGGGGGCTCTTAAATACCAGTTTAAAAATGAACAGGGAGGCGATGGCCTAGTGGCATCATCATTAGACTATTAATCCAGAAACTCAGCTAATGTTCTGGGGACCCGGGTTCGAGTCCCGCCAGGGCAGTTGGTGGAATTTGAATTCAATAAAAAATATCTGGATTTAAGAATCTACTGATAACCATTGTCAATTGTTGGAAAAACCCATGTGGTTCACTAATGTCCTTTAGGGAAGGAAATCTCCTGCCCTTACCCGGTCTGGCCTACATGTGACTCCAGAGCCACACGAGTGTGGTTGACTTTCAACTGCCCTCTGAAATGGCTTAGCAAGCCACTCAGTTTCAAGGGCAAGTAGGGATGGGCAATAAGTGCTGGCCTTGCCAACGTTAACCATATCCCATGAATGAATAAAAAAATGTATAAGAAACCACCTGTTTGAGTCCTCCTTTGTAAACTTGTGGGGTAAAATTTCCAGGGTCTTCCTGAATTTTCCACCAAAGTTTCTGTGGTTGATTGGGATATGCCCTATGGTAATGAATTAATGATTTATTGATAGAACTAGCTAGAAATGAAAAGATTCATTATGGGAGGGGGCTGTGTTTTTGTGAGCTCTGGGGCTAGTCATCTTTTAATCCATTTTTTTACCCTGATGCACAACCTATAATTGTCCGACCCTGATTAAAATCTTTGATCGCGGTGGTCGGAGACAGCCAGGGCGGGATTTAGTTGGCAGTGGTGGTTTCGCAGGTGAGCAGGACTGTGTTCTGGTGATGTTGTTGGCATCGTGAAGATGGCCACCATTATGAGTGAAGATGTGGATGACGGTCTCAGTTTCCTGGCACAGATTTTTGGTACACATTTTGATGAACTGTGAGACATCCTAAAGAGAATGGATGAAGCAAAGAAGAAAGTCCCATCAATCGACAGGCCAGGTTCCTCAGTGGGGGCTCACCCTTGGGTGGCACAGTGGCACAGTGGTTAGCACTGCTGCCTCACAGCACAAGGGACCCAGGTTCAATTCCCGGCTTGGATCACTGTCTGTGCAGAGTCTGCACGTTCTCCCTGTGTCTGCGTGGGTTTCCTCTGGGTGCTCCGGTTTCCTCCCACAGTCTGAAAGACGTGCAGGTTAGGTGCATTGGCAATGCTAAATTCTCCCTCAGTGTACACAAACAGGTGCCAAAGTGTAGTGACTTGGGGATTTTCACAGTAACTTCGTTGCAGTGTTAATGTAAGCCTACTTGTGACACTAATAAATAAATAAACCTTCAGTTCTTGGAAATCCTGCTGCATGTTGTCTCGTACAACCTGGCGGACTGGGGTAGATGGGGCCGGATGAGGAGTATCTGTGTACCTGATCTCCTGAAGGATGCTGGGGATGAATTCCCAGCCAAATCTGAGAATTGGCTACCATGGTTTTCACAATTTCGATGTGAGGGCTGGCCGCCTCGATTTCGATGGAGCACATTGTATCCAGTCTTCGAGGCTTTGGGTCAGTTGACCACTGGTCTTACCCTGTCTTGTCCTCAGTGTTCGTTGAGAAGGGTTGGAGGTGGCCGGACATGTCTGGTCTTTGCCCCTTGCTGGGACCTAGGCTTTTCTTTGCTGGGATTTCGGCATGATGACATTGCAGAGGTGCAGATGCTTCGCTTCAGTGAAATTCTGAATGGATCCTGGATGTTGCTCGATGATCCTGTCAGGGCTTTGGCCTTTTCAAGCTCCCTGGATGGTTGTGTATCCTGCAGTTTATCATTAATCCTGAGCTTTGTCCCGTTGAGATAATAATCCTAATTTTATGATTGCCTTTGATACTGAAAAGGGTGTATGATACATGAGCACAGAGACATTTGCCACCTGTTATCCTGTGACACTGTGAAAATCATTGTCTGTTTTGTTTTTTGATGGTATTTGTCCACTGCCTTGTTCTGATGGTGGAATGAGGGAGGCTGTAGTTGAATTGTTTGTGGGCCTCTTTTTTCCATTGGGGAACATGCTGAGTATGTTTTGTGATTTGAGGTTTGTGCGGATTTAACTGGTTAATTTTCTCTTTTATGTACTGTAATCCTTGCATTTACACTGAGGGAGCACAACCTTTAATACCCTTCACATTATTTTTAGATAAGATGGGTAGCGGCACAGCAGGGTGGCAGGTGGGCAGTTTGGTGTGGAGATGGTTGGTACGGCCATGTACACATTCTCATTGTGGGTGAGGAAAATCCTTAAAACTATTGGGGTCAACTTTTTCTTCTGTATTTTTATTATCTTGGCATTAGAGAATTATTGCTTGTTTCCTGAGAGAGTATAGACAGATCATGTATCCTGAAAAAGACTAGGTCCCTTTTATTTTTGTTGTTGGTGTCTCTGGTGTGGTTGCAGTGAGGAAATTATGTCCTGGTGCATACCCCCTCATTAAATCAGGATTCTTCCCATTTTCATGGCCCTGGGATTTCCAGTGCATCTCCTGAGGGAAGGAATTGGGAATGGAAGAGTTTGGGGCAGCATGGTGGCACAGTGGTTAGCACTGCTGCCTCACAGCGCCAGGGACCCGGGTTCGATTCTTGGCTTGGGTCACTGTCTGTGTGGAGTTTGCATGTTTTCTCTGTGTCTGCGTGGGTTTCCTCCGGGTGCTCCGGTTTCCTTCCACAGTCCAAAGATGTGCAGGTTAGGTGAATTGGCTATGCTAAATTCTCCCTCAATGTACCTGAACAGGTGCCGGAGTGTGGCGACTAGGGGATTTTCACAGTAACTTCATTGCAGTGTGAATGTAAACCTACTTGTGACTAATAAATAAACTTTACTTTAATTATGCAGTACCAGAAAATCATAGTGTCATAGAATCCCTACAGTTCAGAAGGAGGTCATTCAGCCCATCGAGTCTGCACTGACTCTCTGACAGAGTATCGTACCCAGGTGTTCTCCCCCATCCTATCCCTGTAAACCATGGTTAATCCAAAGAGTCTACACATCTTGGAACACGGAGGGGCAATTTAGCATGGCCAATCCACCCAATTTGTACATCTTTGGACTGTGGGAGAAAACCGAAGCATCCGGAGGAAACCCACGCAGACACGGGGAGAATATGCAAACTCCACACTGACAGTGCCCCAAGGCCGGAAATGAACCCAGGTTCCTATAACTGTGAGGCAATAGTGCTAACCACTGGGCCACCACAAGCGAAGCATTCCAATAGAAATATGACAGGGAATTACGTCCTCGACCTTGCTGCCTCACTTTATTTCTTGTTCTGACATTAGGAAAGCCATTATCAGGGGCTGAAAAAGTTGAGCAAGGCTGACCCACTCCAACTGGAAGATCTGAAGGAGTTGGGCAGCAGTAATCTCTGAGCCTGGAGGCCTTGCGAAGTTGTTCTCTAACAGTAGCCAGAAGGTCCAAGGTCCATGTATGGTAGCCAATCTTACAGCTGCGCCTGTCCTCCCATTTCTTCAGGAGATTCCAAAGTGTTTATGTGCAAGATCTGACACCTCCAGTCAAAAACAGCATGAGAACACAGCCAGGGTGGAGCTTACAGAGTAAATTCACCTGAGGTGCAAACAGACAAGGGAAAAATTTACAGAGCTAAGCAAGAAAAGTGTGTTCACACCTAGCAACATTCTTCTCCAAGCGTCTTATAACATTTTATATTGAGAGGAAGGGCCTTGTTCCAGCTATTGCTTAATGCAGGCACTGAATATCTGGAGACCTGTTCAATCAGTGCACTGCTTCTTAATGCCAGAAACACATCATAACTCACACTGAATCAGTGTTGAATGTGTAATAGCGTTCAAGACACCAATGATCACATTCTTGGCCTTTTGTATTTTATTGTTTGTTTCACGCTTTTCAATAATAAACACCTAACAAATGAAGCACGTGTGTGCATATTGTGTGCATATAAATTATTGCTAGCAAAGACAAAGATGCAGTACGTCCAATAACAGACTTTTCAAAGGGAGGCAATGGCCATAGGCCAGATTTCAAATTTGATACTTGGTCAGAATTGCATCCATTTGCAAAATTTCCCCTTTGATAAATCAACAGTTACAGTAGCAATCACTAGCCATTGTCAAACTGTTGGCAGGTCTTTGTAGTTGATGTATTTGTGAGGCACATAACAGTTTAGAAGCTGCCACAGAGAGCACCTTGCCCTCGGCTTGTTGTGCACGCCACAATTCTTCATTAGATATGGGAGTATGTCAAATCCTGAAGCAACTCATCAAAGTTACTTCACCGGCACTGCCCTGTTTTCATGTCTCCTCCATCAAGAAGAATGAGAACAGCAATATCAGGGGATATCACTGACTTTAAGCTGCAATCCAAGTCTCATACCACCCTGACTAGGAAACGCATTGCTGTCATTCCTTCCTCGCTGTCGCATTAATCAGAATCCTGGAACTCCCTGCCTAATGCTATCGTGAAGACACCATCGCCACAGAGCCAGAGTTCAAGCTGAAGATCCATCACCATCTTCACTGAGCACCTTGGAATGGGTCAACAATGTTCCCTTTCCAGGGTCGTCCATTGTGAGAGTCTAAAAAAATGGTACCTGGAGATGCTGCCTTGGAATCTGAATGATTGCACTAAAATGATGCATTATTGTTCAATACCATTAATTTCCCCGCCCTTCTCCCTTTCAATCCCTTCCCTCTCCTCTTTAATGCCAGGGGAGAAATGAATGCCAATGAAGGGGAGGGAAAGAGGAAAATGAGTCAAGTATGAAGGGAATGCAGATGGTTGCAAGAAGAAAATGCGCCTCAAATCGATGGCCGCAGCCCTTTAAGTAGTTGCAGCAGTACCAAAAATAGTAGCCTTAACCCTCTGGTTTCTCCCAGTGGTCAGTAGACTGGACACTAGCAGATCGCATTCATTTGATTTGATGTGATTTGATTTATTATTGTTAAATGTACTAGGATGCAGTGAATTTATGGGTAATGTATTAGCATGGATAGAGGATTGGTTAACTAACAGAAAGCAAAGAGTGGGGGTAAATGGGTGTTGTTCTGGTTGGTGATCAGTGACTAGTGGTGTGCCTCAGGGATCAGTGTTGGGACTGCAGTTGTTTACGATTTACATAGATGATTTGGAGTTGGGGACTAAGTGTAGTGTGTCAAAATCTAAGTTGAGTGGCAGCGCAAAGTGTGCAGAGGACAGTGAAAGTCTGCAAAGGGATATAGATAGTCTAAGTGAGTGGGCAAGGGTCTGGCAGATGGAGTACAATGTTGGTAAATGTGAGGTCATCCATTTTGGTAGGAAAAACAGCAAAATGGACTATTATTTAAATGGTAAAAAATTACAGCATGCTGGTGCAGAGGGACCTGGGTGAATCACAAAAAGTTGGTTTGCAGGTACAGCAGGTAATTAAGAAGGTAAATGGAATTTTGTCCTTCATTGCTAGAGGGATAGAGTTTAAAAACAGCGAGGTTATGTTGCAGCTGTATACGGTGCTGGTGAGGCCACACTAGGAGTACTGTGTACAGTTTTGGTCTCTGTACTTGAGAAAGGATATACTGGCACTGGAGGGGGTACAGAGGAGATTCACTAGGTTGATTCTGGAGTTGAGAGGGTTGGCTTATGAGGAGAAACTGAGTCGACTGGGGTTATACTCATTGGAATTCAGACGAATGAGGAGAGATCTTCCAGAACCATATATGATTATGAAGGGAATAGATAAGATAGAAGCAGGGAAGTTGTTTTCACTGGCAGGGGAAGCAGATTTAGGACTGAGTTGAGGAGGAACTTCTTCACACAAAGGGTTGTGTTGCCCAGTGAAGCAGTTGAGGCTACCTCACTGAATATTTATAAGGCAAGGATAGATTGATTTTTGAACAGTAAAGGAATTAAGGGTTATGGTGAGTGGGCGGGTAAGTGGAGCTGAGTCCACAAAAAGATCAGCCATGATCTTATTGAATGGCAGAGCAGGCTCGAGGAGCCAGATGGCCTACTCCTGCTCCTAGTTCTTATGTTACTATGAAAAGTATTGTTTCTTGCACACTATTCAGAAGTAATTACTCATGACTTCAAGCTCGAGCAACCATGCAGATGAGTGCACTTCCCAGTGTGCTCTGTACCTACTTGAGGAACAGTATCCACAGAGTCCATCCTAATGTTTATACTCTCTGCTTCCTCATATCAAGGAGAATTCAAAAGCTGAATATTCAGAATGGAATATCCTATGATACGTTTGCATGCCCAGTGCAGAGTTTCAATCAATGAGGGGTGGGGGTGTGGGGGGGGGGGGGGGGGGGGGGGGTGCCAGGGGGGGCGCGGGGGTGTGCGAAATCAGCCATGATTTGCTCCATATTCTCAGTCCGATCTGCTTAACATGAGCCTGTCCTTTAACAGATGCTGACAGACCTGCTGTCTTTCCACAGCCTTTTCTGTCACTGGTTCAGACTTCCAGCATTTGCAGTTTTCGCGATCATTTTATTCTTGTCAAAGTGCTTGCTTGTCCGGTGTGATTAAGTGAAATCCCTGGCAAAATTCCCACGGAATTTCTGCACTCCAGTAGATTTTGCAAACAAAAACTACCACAAAGGTTCCAGGACGATGTTTCTTGTCAGTTTTCACAACAGGCAATGTGGAACGCAGTAAAAAGTACAAATCAAAGCATGCAAACTGTTCACAAATGGGTATTTTTTGGAAAATGTGTCATCGCAGAACAGTTATGTTATTTTTCCCAGATGTTTTTAGGGGAGGCCCCTAAATTTGGGATGAGTGTTTAGGATTTCCCTCCAGAGAGGGCAGATGGAGTACAATGTTGGTAAATGTGAGGTTATCCATTTGGTA